>NC_044983.1:91526624-91826624 GCF_008728515.1 Papio anubis | reverse complement strand
AGAGAGTTCTAAAAACAAAATTAGAAAATGATGTGGTCCGATTTTTTTTTCACTCTGTGAAGACTGTAGATTAAGCTATCTGCTTGTGTTTTATAATATTGTTATAACATATTCCAGCTCCCTGATGTCTATCTGCATTAGAGAGTGTGGCAAAGGGATATGCAGGAGCAGCAAAACACCATGGGTGTGAAGACAGAGGCCTGTACATAGAAACTACTAAAAAGACCATAGGGGGTTGAGCATGGTGGCTCACGCCTGTAATCCCAGCACTTTGGGAGGTCAAGGTGGGAAGATCACTTGAGCCCAGGAGATTGAGAGCAGCCTGGGACACATAGTGAGACCCCATCTCTACAAAACAAAAATTTTTTAATTAGTCAGGTATGGTGGCACACACCTATGTTCCCGGTTACCTGGGAGACTGAGGTGGGAGGATCACTTGAGCCCAGGAGGTTGAGACTGCCATGAGCCATGATTGTGCCACTGCATTCCAGCATGGGTGACAGAGCAAGACCTTATCTCAAAAAATAAAAAATAAAGACCATGGGAATGAGGCCAGGTCTGGGACACCACATCCATCAGTGGTCCCTTCAACTGGAATAAATCAGCAAATACTCAGCAGGTTGGTAGGGGAAGCAAATACCGAGAGCCAGCTTGAAGAAGAAACTGTCCTCAACTAGTATGGCAAATGCATGCAGGTCACACCTCCCACAGTGAGTGTATGCTGCTGACTCATTGGTCATCCAACAGCCATTGACTTCCCACCTCTCCAGTCCCATCTCTCTCCACATTCCTATTGCCTCTACATTCCATACAGCTCCATGAATGCACTGTAATGCCATCGGCATCAGAACCTGTGCCTACACCCCTCAAGCTGCCAGGAATGCTCCTTTCCTTCCTCTTTGCCTAGGTAACTTCTGCTTATCCTTCAGAACCCAGGATATGTCTATACCTGTGTCTATGCCTATGTCTTTGTCTATATCGAGCTTTAGATGTAAACAGAGATGTGGATGTAGATACTCATACACACAAACACAAAAACACATATACACACACTCAATTTATTGTGTGTATGGCACAATAAATGGAGTGTGGCGGGGCACAGGCTTAAGAAGTTTCAAGGTCACTTCTTTCAGGAAAGTCTTCCCTGATCACACTGCAGACCAGGTCAAGTGCCCTGTTGTAAGTCCTCTGGCACCGTGTATCTCTCTATTGTATGGTAATCACAGTGTAATTAGAAATGTAAACTCCTCAAAGGTAGGGATTCACTGTTGTGTCCCCAATATCTAGAGCAGAACTTGTCACAATCATGGATGTTTAATAATATTTATTTGTATGTTTATTGGATTCACATCTGTCTTCCAAGCTAGAAGGTAAGTAATCTAGATACTGTGTTTTTGTTCATGGTTTGTTTCCAGCACCTAGTACAGAGCCTGGCACATAGGACACATTCAGCAAATATTTTTGAGTGAATGACTGAACTCTATACCATATGCTGACACAGTGACTGCAGGGGTGAGTGAGGGCCAGTCACTGGCCTCACGCAGTTTGCATGAGGCAGATCTTTTAGTGGGAAGACAGACGAGCAGACCATTACCATTCGGTGTAAAACGTGCTGTGAAGAGTGAGAGCAGAGTGAAAAGGAGACACACAGGAGGACATCTTACCCAGTCTAGGTGGAGGGAAGCAGAGAAGTTTGTATGGGGATGGGGGGTCATAAAAGGGACTCTGGAGGGGGTGGCATCTAAGCAGAAAACAGGTGATGGCAGGAAGAAATATAGGCAGAATCATTCTTGGCCAAGGGAGCAGCACCAAAACCCAAAAAGAGAGTTGGAGAAAGACAGGCAGAGACCCAAGGAGACAGACACATGGACACGAAGGACAGACTGCCAAGTGCAGTGTAGAGGCAGTGATACTTACCCTTGGCTTCAACTTCCTTTTAGCGGGATGGTATAGATATTGCATGATGCTTGTAAAGAAACTTACTGCACAAAATAGACATTATCTGTGAAACCGTTTCATTAAAAAAAGAAGCCTAGTTGGAAGGTTTCAGTATGTAAGCAGGTATGCATTTTGTGACTTCAGAAAGGTCCCTTAAAACATCCCCAGGATGGATCCTTGTTTATGCCATCCAAGCCTCAGTTAAAGATAGAAGTTTGACTGGAGAGGGATTCTGCTGCAGGGCATGCAGTGCTGATGCACTCTCTCAGTGACTTGGGCTTGCAGGTTGACTAGCAGTGGAAAGTGTTTTTACAACAGGATCAGCACTCATGGACTTTTTCTTCCCCTGAAAGCTAGCTCTGCTCTCAAAAAGCCCCAGTGACGTGCCTTAGCAGCTGATTAGGGAGGAGATACTGTTTGTTGTGTATCACCTTCCCCACACCTTATGCCTCTCAGTCACCTGTATTCATTTAGAAGACGTTTATTATGTGCCTTTTTAGGCTCCCAGCCTACTCAAGGGAAACCCCAGTATTTGAGTTCCTATGTACCAAGAACTCAGAGATTCAGAGAAAACTAAAAGACCTAGTCCATAGTGTCACAGAACTTACAATTTGGTTCAGGATACAAAATATATGCATCTGAAGCAATTAGGGGATAGTACTAATTAATATTCTGTTATTTTCAAGCAACAGAAATCATATCTTCCCTCTTAAGAAAAAGGGAAAATTACTGAGTGGAGACAAGGGAATCACACAAAATGGAAGGAGAGTTTGACAGACAGGATGTGAAGGATATAGGGCAGCTCAGGGATCTCAGTAGAAGGAATGTGTGGACCTTTGTCGAGATCTGTCATTTAGGGATGTGCATATAAAATATAAAGAAGAAAATTAAAACCACCAAGTATCTCACCTCCCAGAGGCAACCACCAGTATGCTTCTGACATATATTCTTCTCATCTTTTTTTTTCCTTTGAGCATCTGGGTGAGTGTGTATATTTGTCACAAAATTGAGATTCTGCACTTTATGCTATTTTGTGTCTTGCTCTTTTCACTTAACGTTATACTGAAAACATTGAACTGTCATTGAAAGCTCTTTGAAATACATCTTTTAGTGGCTGCATAATTTTAGTATGTGGCTGCACCACAATTCATTTACTAGTCCCTATTGTTGAGCGTATAAATTATTTTCAATTTTTCACTATTATAAAATATACTGTAATAAATATCACAGTACATTGTCTGAATTATTGTCTGAATTTCTGCGTGGGAAAAAAGGTTTCAATCAAGGATTTAAGACAGAATCATTACCTGTGATTTTAAATGCCTGGGATAACCTGAAATATTCTGCCCCCAAAATACTGTTCCACTAACTTTGCCATTTTATGAGGGTATCCATTCTTTTTCACTCCACAATCAAAACATCATTTTGTAAATCACTGACTTCTTAGTGCTCTAAATAGTCTTTGGAAAGAAAGAATGACCCCAAAACCAAATCAATATCAGGCCAGTTATTTATTCTTGGTCCTCGGATATGAATCTACTTTGTGGAGGCTAGGGAGAGTCAACTGGTTGCATTCAGCTTTTCAGTAGACCTTTTCTCCTGGGTCAGTAGAGGAAGGAGGTCGATGTGTTCTGGGAAGAGGGATAAAATCTAGGAGACAATTAGGGACCTCAAAAGATTCTAGTTTTTAATCTTTAATTTAATAAACACCATGTGTCAGACATTGTTCTGAGGGTTTTATGAAGTCACTTAATCTTCCTACTAATGTGTATTAGTTTGTTCTCACACTGCTATAAAGAACTTCCTAAGACTAGATAATTTATAAAGGAAAGAGGTTTAATTGGCTCACAGTTCCAAATGGCTGGGGACACCTCAGGAAACTTATAACCATGGTGGGGAAGGGAAAGCCAGGACCTTCTTTACATGGCCACAGGAGAGAGAAATGCAAGCAGGGGAAATGCCAAACACTTATAAAACCATCAGATCTCATTAGAACTCATTCACTATCATGAGAACAGGATAGGGGAAACCACCCCCATGATCCAATCACTTTCTTCCCTCAAGATATAGGGATTATAGGTCCCTCCCTCAATACATGGGAATTACAATTCAATATGAGATTTGTGTGAGGACACAGAGCCAAAACATATAATTCCACCCCTGACCCCTCCCAAATATTATGTCCTCACATTTCAAAACCATTCGTGCCTTCCCAACAGTCCCCCAAAGTCTTAACGCATTTCAGCATTAAGTCAAAAGCCACAGTCCAAAGTCTCATCTGAGACAAGGCAAGTCCCTTCCATCCATGAGCCCGTAAAATCAAAAACAAGTTTATTTTTTCCAAGGTACAATGAGGGTACAAGCATTGGGTAAATACGTTCATTCCAAATGGGAGATATTGGCCAAAACAAAGGGACTACAGGTCCCATGCAAGTTCAAAATCCAGTGGGGCAGTCGTTAAATCTTAAAGCTCCAACGTAATCGAGTCTGACTCCATGTCTCAAATCCAGGGCATGCTGATGCAAAGGGTGGGCTCCTATGGCCTTGGGCAACTTTGTCCCTGTGGCTTTATAGGGTACAGCCCCACTCCCTGGCTACTTTCACAGCTGGTGTTGAGTGTCTGCAGCTTTTCCAGACACACAGTGCAAGCTGTTGGTGGATCTGACATTCTGGGGTCTTAAGGATGGTGGCCCTCTTCTCACAGCTCCCCTAGGCAGTGCCCCAGTGGAGACCCTGTGTGGGGGCTCCAACCCCGTATTTCCCCTTTGCACTGCTCTAGCAGAGGTTCTCCATGCAGTCCTCTGCTGCATAGGAGGTTTGCTCCTGAAGACCTCTGCCTGGACATCCAGGCGTTTCCATACATCCTCTGAAATCTAGGCAGAGTTTCTCAAACCTCAATTCTTGACTTCTATGCAACTGCAGGCCCAACACCACATGGAAGCTGCCAAACCTTGGGGCTTGCACCCTCAGAAGCAATGGCCTGAGCTGTACATTGGCTTCTTTTAGCCATGACAGGGATGCAGGGAACGAAGTCCTGAGATGGCACGAAGCAGCAAGGCCCTGGGCCTGGCCCATGAAACCATTTTTTCCTGCTAGTCTTCCCAACCTGTGATGGTAGGGGCTCCTGTGAAGACCTCTGACAGACCCTGGAGATGTTTTCCCCATTGTCTTGGTGATTAACGTTTGACTCATTACGCATGCAAATTTCTGCAGTTGGCTTGAAGTTCACACCAGAAAATGGGTTTTTCTTTTCTACCACATCGTCAGACTGCAAATTTTCCAAACTTTTATGCTTTGCTTCCCTTTTAAATGGAAGTTCCAATTTCAGATCATCTCTCTCAAGTTCAAAGTTCTACAGATCTCTAGGGCAGGAGCAAAATGTCACCAGTCTCTTTGCTAAAGCATAGTAAGAGTGACTGTTGCTTTAGTTTCCAGTAAGTTCCTCATCTCCATCTGAGACCACCTCAGCCTGGACTTCATTGTCCATATCACTATCAGCATTTTGATCAAAACCATTCAACAAGTCTCTAGGAAGTTCCAAACTTTCCCACATCTTCCTGTCTTCTGAGCCCTCCAAACTGTTCCAAGCTCTGCCTGTTACAAAGTTGGTTCCACGTTTTCAGATATCCTTATAGCAGTACGTCACTCTCCTCAGTACCAATTCTCTATATTAGTCCATTCTCACACTGCTATAAAGAACTTCCCTGAGACTGGGTAATTTATAAAGAAAAGAGGTTTAATTGACTCACAGTTCCACATGGCTGGGGACACCTCAGGAAACTTACAACCAGGGTGGAAGGTGAAGGCAAAGCAAGGACCTTCTTCACATGGCAGCAGGAGAGAGAAGTGCATGCAGGCGAAATGACAGACATTTATAAAACCATCAGATCTCAAGATAACTCACTCGCTATTGTGAGAATAGGATGCAGGAACCGCCGCCATGATCCAGTTGCTTCCCTCCCTCAACACATGGGGATTATAGGTCCCTTCCTTGAAACATGGGGATTACAATTGAAGATGAGATTCAGGTGGGGACACAGAGCCAAACCATATCATAATGTTATGATGCAAGCATTATTATTACCTTCATTGTATGGATGAGAAGACTGAATCACAGAAGACAAAGTATGGGGTAAACCTGGGATCTGAACCCTGAAACACTGGCTCTCAACAACTGTACCTTGCTTCCATGAATATACTGAAGTTTGTATTTTAAAATCAGGATGGTTGAAAAATGCTCACACACGATAATCAAAGAACATCAAGCCAATATGCTTTTTTTTCTTTTACTGGGCTTTAGTATTTCTTATCTTGTACAACACAAGCATTAGCAACCTGGGCATCCCCAGGTCTTCCAAATCTCACTTTAATATTGTAAAAACTGACTCAGTGCTCTCTTCAGCAGCACATATACTAAAATTGGAATGATAGAGAGATTAGCATGGCCCTTGCACAAGGGTGACATGCAAATTCATGTTCACAAAAATTCATTTGTGATTCATGTTCTTGTTCATGAGCAATAAGAAAACACCTGAAGGCGTTTTCAGGTGAAGGTACAAAACTCACTGATAATACTAAGTATAGAGATAAACACAAAATATTATAACAATGTAATTGTGGTGTGTAAACTACTCATGCCCTGAGTAGAAAGACTAAAAGATGAACCTATCAAATATGATGGCTATAACAACTTTTCAAGACACAGACAGTGTAAGATATCAATGGAAACAACAAAAAGTTAAAAAGTAGGGGTGATGAAATTAAAATGTAGATTTTGTATTAGTTTTCTCTTTGCTTGTTTGTTTTTGCAATCAATGTTAAGTTGTCATTAGTTTAAAATAATGTGTTATAAGATATTATTTGCAAGCTTCATGGTACCCTCAAATTTAAAAAGCCTACATTAGATACGCAAAAAATAAAAAGCAAAAAATTAAAACATACTGCCAGAAAAAAAAATCATCTTCACAAAAAGGAAGACAGATGGACGGACAGATGGAAAGAAGGAAGAGAAGACCACAAAACAACCAGGAAACAAAATAATAACATTGAATATAAATGGACTAACCTCTCCAATCAAAAGGTATAGAGTAGCTGAATGAATTAAAAAACACGATCTGAGCCAGGTGCAGTGGCTCACACCTGTAATCCCAGCACTTTGAGAGGCTGAGGCAGGTGGATTGCTTGAGCCCAGGAGTTCAAGACCAGCCTCGGCAACATGGCAAAATCCTGTCTCTACGAAAAATTCAAAAATCAGTCAGTCATGGTAGTGTGCGTCTATAGTCCCAGCTACTCAGGAGGCCGAGGTGGGAGGATCATTTGAGCCTGAGAGGCAGAGGTTGCAATGAGCCAAGATTGTGCCACTGTATGCCAGCCTGGGCAAGACAGTGAGACTCTGTCTCCAAAAACAAACAAACAAAGAAACAAAACCCCATGATCTGTTGCCTACAAGGAACACACTTTATGTATAAAGACACAAATAGAAAGAAATGGAAAAAGATATTCTATGCCAGTGGGAACCAAAAAAGAGCAGAAGTAGCTATACTTACATCAGACAAAATAGATTTTAAGATAGAAACTATAAGAAGAGACAAAGAAGGTCATTATGTAATTGTAAAGGGGTCAATTCAGCAAGAGGATATAACAATTGTAAATTAGCAAGAGGATATAACAATTGTAAATATATAAGCACTCAACATTGGAGCACCAAGATATATAAAGCAAATATCATTAGAGCTAAAGAGAGAGAGATAGGCCCCAATACAATAATAGCTGGAAACTTCAACATCCTACTTTCAGCATTGGACAGATCATACAGACAGAAGACAAACAACAAAACATCAGACTTAATCTGCACTACTAACTAAAAGGACCTAATAGATATTTACAGAACATTTCAACCAATGGCTGCAGAATACACATTCCTCTCCTCACTGCATGGATCATTCTCAAGGATAGACCATATGTTAGGCCACAAAACAAGTCTTTATAAAAATTCAAAAAAATTGAAATTATATTGCATCTTCTCTGACCACAATGTAATAAAATTAGAAATCAATAACAAGAGAAACATTGGGAAATATACAAGCACATGGAAATTAAACAATATGCTCTTGAATGGCCAGTGAGTCAATGAAGAAACTAAGAAGAAAATTTTAAAATTTCTTGAAACAAAAGATGGAAACAATACATACAAAAACCTATAGGATACAACAAAAGCAGTAGTAAGAGGAAAGTTTGTAGCAATAAACATCTACATCAAAAAAGTAGAAAAACTTAAAATAAACAACCTAACAATGCATCTTTAAAAACTATAAAAGCAAGAGCAAACCAAACCTAAAATTTGCAGAAGAAAATAAGTAATAAAAATCAGAGCAGAAATGAATGACATAGAAATGAATAAAACAATACAAACGATCAATGAAACAAAACTTAAAAAGAGAGAGAGAGACAGAGAGAGAGAGAAACAAAACTGACAAACCTTTAGCCAGGCTAGTAAACCAAGAAAGAAGACCTGAATAAATAAAATCAGCGAGGAAAAAGGAGACACTGAAACTGATATAACAGAAATTCAAAGGATCACTGGAGACCACTCTGAGCAACTATATGCCAATAAATTAGAAAACCTAGAAGAAACTGACAAATTCCTAGATACATACAACTTATCAAGATTGAACCATGAAGAAATCTAAAACCTGAACAGATCAGTAACAAGTAATGAGATTGAAGTCATAATAAAAAGTCTCCCAGTAAAGAATACCCTGAGACCCCATGGCTTCACTGTTGAATTTCATGAAACATTTAAAGAAGATCTAATACTGATCCTACCCAAGCTATTAAAAAAAAAAAGAAAAAGAGGAGGAGGGAATACTTCCAAACTCATTCTATGAGGCCAGTATTACCCTGATACCAAAACCAGACAAAGATGCATCCAAAAAAATGATTTTTTTTTTTTAGTTTTCTAAAAACACCAAAACTATCTCTGATGAACATTAATGCAAAAATTATCCACAAAATAAATACTAGCAAACCAAACTTAACAACACACTAAAAAGATCATTCATCAAGATAAAGTGTGATTTATCTCAGGGATGCAAGGATAATTCAACATATGCAAATCAATCCATGTGATACATCATATCAACAGAATGAAGGAAAAAATCATATGATTATTTCAAGTAATGCTGAAAAAGCAGATGGCAAAGTTTAATATCCCTTCATGGTAATAACCCTTGAAAAACTGCATATAGAAGGAACATACCTCAACATAATAAGAGCCATGTATGACAGACCACCAGTTAGTATTATATTGAATAGGGAAAAACTGAAAGCCTTTCCTCCTAAGATCTGGAAGAGGATAAGGATGCCCACTGTCACCACTGTTATTCCACATAGTACTGGAAGTTCTAGCTAGAACAATCAGACAAAAGAAAGACATCCAAATTGGAAAGGAAGAAGTCAAATTATCCTTGTTTGCAGATGATATAATCTCATATTTGGAAAAACTCAAAAACTCCATCAAAAAACTATTTGAACTGATAAACAAATTCAGAAAAGTTGCAGGGTACAAAATAAACATACAAAGGTTAGTAGCACTTCTATATTCCAACAGTGAATAATCTGAAAAAGAAATGAAGAAACTAATCCCATTAATAATAGCTACCAATGAAATAAGCTACCTAGGAACTAATGTAACCAAAGAAGTGAAAAGTCTTTACAATAAAAGCTATAAAACACTGATGCAAGGAGTTGAAGAGGACACACACACACACACAAATGAAAAGATATTCCACGTTCATGGATTGGAAGAATAAATATTGTTAAAATATTCATACTACCAAAAGCAATCTACAGATTCAATGTAATCCCTATCAAAATACCAATGACATTCTTTACACAAGTAGCAAAACAATCCTAAAATTTATACGGAACCACAGAGGACCCAGAATAGCCAAATTTATCCTGAATGATATGGTTAAGCTGTGTCTTCACCCAAATCTCATCTTGAATGGTAGCTCCCATAATTCCCACATGTTGTGGGAGGGACCTGGTGGGAGGTAATTGAATCATGGGGACAGGTCTTCCCATGCTGTTCTCGTGATGGTGAATAAGTCTCACGAGATCTGATGGTTGTATAAAGGGGAGTTCCCCTGCAAAGGCTCTCTTGCCTGCTGCCATGTAAGAAGTGACTTTGCTCCTCCTTTGCCTTCCACCATGATTGTGAGGCCTTCCCAGTCATGTGGACCTGTGAGTCAATTAAATCTCTTTCCTTTCAAATTACCCAGTCTCGGGTATGTCTTTATTAGCAGTGTGAGAACAGACTAATACACTGAGCAAAAAAAAAAACAAAATGGGAGGAATCACATTACCTGACTTCAAATTATACCACAGAGCTATGGTTATGGTAACCAAAATGACATAGTACAGGTGTAAAGACAGACACACAGACCAATGTAACAGAATACAGAACCCAGAAATAAACCTACATATCTACAGTGAACTCATTTTTGACAAACATGCCAAGAATATAAATTGGGGAAAGCAGTCTCTTCAATAAATGGTGCTGGGAAAACTGGATATCCATATGCAAAAGAATGAAACTAGATCCCTATCTCATGCCATATGTAAAAATCAAATCAAAATGGACTAAAGATTTAAATCTCAGACCTCAAACTATGAAACTACTACAAGAAAGCATTGGGTAAACTCTCCAGGACATTGGACTGAGCAAAGGTTCCTTGAGTAATACCCCACAAGTACAGGCCACCACAGCAAAATGGACAAATGGGATCACATCAAGTTAAAAAGGTTCTGCACAGCAAAGGAAACATCAACAAAGTGAATAGACCACCCATAGAATGGGAGAAAATATTTGCAAACTACTCATCTGACAAGGGATTAATAACCAGAATACATAAGAAGCCCAAAGAAGTCTATAGGACAAAATCTAATAATCCGATTAAAAATGGGCAAAAGAGCCGAATAGGTGTTTCTCTAAAGAAGACATAAAAATGGCAAACAGGTGTATGAAAAGGTGCTCAACATCAGTGATCATCAGATAAATGCAGATCAAAGCTACAATGAGATATCATCTCACCACAGTAAAAATAGTTTTTATCCAAGAGGCAATAATGAATGATGCTGAGGATGTGGAGAAAAGGAAACCCTGATACACTGTTGGTGAGAATGTAAATTAGTACAACCACTATGAAGAACAGTATGGTGGTTCCTCAAAAAACACTAAAAATATAATTATTACATGATCCAGCAATCCTACTGCCAGGTATATACCCCAAAGAAAGGAAATCAGTATTTTGAAGAAATATATGCACTTCCACATTTATTGTGGCACTATTCACAATAGCCAAGATTTGGAGGCAATCTAAGTATCCATCAACAGATGAATGGATAAAGAAAATGTGATACATATACACAATGGAGTACTATTCAGTCATAAAAAAGAATGAGATCCTGTCATTTGCAACAACAGGGATGGAACTGGAGGTCCTTATGTTCAGTGAAATAAGCCAGGCACAGAAAGAGAAACTTCACATATACTGGCTCATTTGTGGGAGCTAAAAATTAAAATAAAGGAACTCATGGAGATGGAGAGTAGAATGATGGTTGCCAGAGGCTGGGAACGGTAGTGTTGGGGGAGGGGGGTGCAGTGGTGGTTAAAGGGTACAAAAATATAGTTAGATAGATTAAATAAGATCTAGTATTTGATAGCACAACAGGGTGACTACACTCAACAGTAATTTATTGTGCATTTTAAAATAATTAAAAGAGTACAACTGGAATGTTTGTAGTACAAAGAAACAACAAATGCTCGAGGTGTGGATGCTCCATTTACCCTGATGTGATTATTATACACTGTACACTTGTATCAAAATATCTCATCTACTCTATAAATATATATATACATACTAAGTATGAATTTAAAAATAATGCCTCAAACCCATGAAGTGAACATTGCAGTTGTCTGTCCAGCATCCATGCACACTCACCTCCCCTTCCTCCATGTGTAGAAGCCATGATTTGAGTGGGTTGACCCTGCCTGTGTTGGTGTCAGCATAACCTCATCTCTTTGTCTCAGTGATTGTTTCAGAGATGGGGAGTGCTATGGTTTGAATGTGTCTTCCAAATCTTTTGTGTTGGAAACTTAATCCCCAGTGAAACAGCGTTGGGGATGGGACCTAGGAAGAGGTGATTTGGTCATGAAGCTTCTGCCTGCATGAATGAATTAAAGTTATCAAGAAAGTGGGTTAGTCATCTTGACAGTGGGCTTGTTGTAACAAGTTTGACTCCCTCTTGTTCTCTTGCTCTTCTGTCTTCCACCATGGAATGACACAGCAAGAAGGCCCTCACCAGATGCTGAGTAGATGCCAGCACTATGCCCTTGGACTTCCCAGCCTCCAGATCTGTGAGCCAAATAAATTTCTTCCTGTATAAATTACCCAATCTGGGCCAGACGCAGTGGCTCATGCCTATAATCCCAGCACTTTGGGAGGCCGAGGCTGGCAGATCACAAGGTCAGGAGATCAAGACCATCCTGGCTAACACGGTGAAACCCTGTCTCTACTAAAAATACAAAAAATTAGCCAGGTGTGGTGGCAGGCACCTGTAGTCCCAGCTACTTGGGAGGCTGAGGTAGGAGAATGGCGTGAACCTGGGAGGCAGAGCTTGCAGTGAGCCAAGATCGTGCCACTGCACTCCAGCCTGGACGACAGAGCGAGACTCCGTGTCAAAAAAAAAAAAAATTACCTAATCTGTGGCTTTCTGTCATAGCAGCACAAAATGGGTGAAGACAGGAAGTAACAACAACAACAAAAAAGCCCATCAGCACCTAGTGTTCCTTGCACCACAGGGACTGGTTCAAATTGGTTCAATCTTGGAAACGCAAGGTTTTGTTTAATAGTTGTGGAAGGAAACAGCTCCCTTTTGCATCTCACCTTATTGTCCTCTCTACTTGGTACCTATAAGGTACTGAGTCATGGTTTCTTTGACTTAACCTTCCCAAAGAACCAGTACCACAAGACAGAGTATGTGGCAGATGTTTACTGGAAGTTGAAGACAATGGAGATGGCTACATAACATATAGAACAACAAATACCCAACAGAAAATATTAGCCTGTTTTCCAAAGTCTCTATGCTCCGCCTCCAATCTGGCTTTCTTTTCCCCTTAGTCACCAGCTTCCACCATCATGCTCAACAACTCTGGCTCCAACTTCCCTGCATCTTGTTTATTTTCCCTCACTTCCTGGGCCCCTCACCCTCTTCTTCTCCAGCTGCTATGCAAAACCAGAACATTCTCATTTCCTTTGCAAACTAGTTCAGCCTTCCTTTGTCCTATCTTCTTCCGTACAGCAAGGTTTATGTTTTGTTTCCCACTCCAATGAATAAACCAAGGTATTTTTTTTAACCAAAATTGCTCCTTGAGGAGGAATTCTACTGTGGCTTCCAGCTTTTAGAATATTTTCTCTCTGTTGCACTATTAAAGAAAATATGATCTGACCTATCACTTGAACAGACCTTGTGCCCTGACTTCACATGCCATTTTCTGCCAGCCATGACATACTATTGATTCTGCATCAGAGAAGTTCTCCAATTAAGCCCCTCTTCTCCCACCCTACCCTGTTCTGTGGCTCTATTTCAGGCCACCATTGTTTCTCCCTAGACTGGGGTTACCAAAGATCATTCCACAGACTCTGATAAAGTTTGTGCTAATCTTCAGGGAAAAATAAAAATAATGCAGTGAGTTTCTCCATAAATTCATTTAGAATCACTAATTCAAAACTGGGTATCCACATGTAAATAATGAAGTTGGACCCTTACCTTTCACCCATATACCAAAATTAATTTAAAATGAATCAGGGACTTACATATAAGAGCTATAAAATTCTTAGAAGAAAACACTGGGAAAAGCTTCTTGACATTGGATTTGGCAATGATTTCTTGGCTTTGACACCAAAAGCACAGACAACAAAGGCTAAAATTGATAAACTGTACCTCATCAAAATTAAAACCTTTTATGTATCATAGGACAGTATAAACAGAATGAAAAGGCAACCCAAGAATGGGAGAAAATGTTGCAAATTATATATCTGATAAGAGAGTAATATCCAAACTATTTAAGGAACTCCTACAACTTAACAAAAACAAAACAAACAACTGGATATACAAATGGGCAAAAGACTTAAATAGACGTTTCTTCAAAGCTATACAAATGGCCAATAAGCACATGAAAAGACACACAAATCATAAAGGAAATGCAAATAAAAGCCATAATGAGATACAACTTCACATCCACTCAGATGGAAATTATCAAAAACAAAACAAACAAAATCAAAAAACAAGCATTGGCAAGGATATGGGGAAATTGGAATACCTAAAATGAGTTAGGGTATATTTCCTCCTGTTCAATTTTTTGGAAAAGTTTGAGAAGGATTGGTGTCAGTTCCTTGATATTTCTTGAAAAGAATAATTCCTTTTTTAAGAATAAGAAAATATTTCCTGGAAATCATCCATTAGACTTGCCCTCACAGCTAAGTATTAGATTACATGTTGTGTCAGAGATTCATGGTTACACATCATAATCTTTTCCTACTTCTCTAAGTGAAGAGAATTCTGACTTTTTGATGGGTTCTTTATGCATTGTACAAGCCACACACTGTCACTTCTCTCTTGTTCTACTTGTTAGATGTGAGTTATTAAATCCAACCCACACTCAATAGGAGGCGGTTATACAAGAGTGAATACCAAGAACCAGGGATCACTGGGGACCATCCTGAAGGTGAGCTATGATGGACCTACTGTGTTCCAGGACCACCTTAGGCACTTTACTTTACAGCATTGTGGCCAAGTAGGTATTATTATTACTATTTTAGAAATTTTAAAAACATGAAAGAAAATACTAATGTGGTGTCCATGAAGATACTCTGCTCAAATCTCCTTCCAGAGAATCTTCTGTGGAGAGTATAAGTTAGTTGACAGCCCCACTGTTACTCTAGAATTATTCCCAAATTTGAACTAAGGCATTGCTTTCCCTGGGCTGCTGCTGGCCAGTGACTGAGCACAGCTGGGGCATCAGAGAGGACCCATTCCTGGAGGATGCAGGTCTCATCTAATGGGCAATGTTCACTCAGGGACTTCTCATTGGCCTGTCTGAAATGTCTCAGAAAAATCTGGGGCTTTTCCTATACAATTTTCCTTCCTTTCACAGATGTCAGACCTGCCTTGCAGTCTAAGACTGTTCTTGTCCATTCCTGCTCTTTCCCTTTTATCCTTCACAGGAATTTTCCTCCAATAAGTCTCTTGCATGTCTAATTCTATATGGTGTTTGTTTCTCAGAAGATCCGAACTTATGTGTCATAAAAGTTGAGTGATTTGCCCAAGTGAGTTGGGGGCATAGATGGGATTTGAACACATGTTTTGACTCCAAAGGCCAAACCCAAGCTCCTTCAACACAGCATGCTACCATTTTGTATTGGGTTAATGGTGGCCCTCCAAAAGATAAGTTCATGTCCTAACACCTGTAACCTGTGAAGGTGACCTTATTTGGAAAAAGGGTCTTTGTAGATGTAAGTTAAGGTCCTTGAATTATTTGTGTGGGCCCTAAATCTTATGACGAGAATCCTTAGACAAGACAGGAAAAGAAGAAGACACAGATACAGGGAGAAGGCCAGAGATTAGAAAGATACCCTGAAGCCATCAGAAGGTGGAAGAGGCAAGGAAGGATATTTCCCAGGAGCCTTCAGTGGGAGCTCGACCCTGCGAATATCACCTTGATTTCAGACTTCCGGGCTCCAGATCTATGAAAGTGTAAAGCCACCCAGTTTGTGGTCATTTGTTATGGCAGCCATGGGGAACTAACACAAGTATTTAACCTCTATCTTTAATACTAGCACAGTGCCTGGCACATATTAGGTGTTTTAAAAGAGTGATCCTTGTGGCACATATACACCATGGAATACTATGCAGTCATAGAAAAGAATGAGTTCATGTACTTTGCAGGGACATGGATGAAGCTGGAAGCCATCATTCTTAGCAAACTAACACAGAAACAGAAAACCAAACACTGCATGTTCTTCCTCATAAGTGGGAGTTGAATAATGAGAACACATGGACACAGGGAGGGGAAAATCACACACTGGGGCCTATGAGCGGGTTGGGGGCAAGGAGAGGGACAGCATTAAGACAAATACCTAATGCATGTGGGGCTTAAAACCTAGATGACGGGTTGATAGGTGCAGCAAACTACCATGGCACATGTATGCGTGCGTAACAAAGCAGCACATTCTGCACATGTATCCCAGAACTTAAAGTAAAATTTAAAAAAAAAAAAAAAAAGACACTGATCTTTGCTTGCTCTGGGAAGGTTTTTAAAAAGAGCTAATTAGTTAATAGATAACTACATGGGGATGATGAAACAAAGCTTTAAACTGCTTCCAAGTAACTTGGATTGAATACTATAAAATTGTACTTGATGACTGATTTCTAGTTTGAGTGTTATCTAGGAAGAGAATGAATATTTGTGGGGCACCTGCTGTGTACCAGACACTAAGATAAGTTTTATTCATAAATTACATCACAGTGGGAGGAAATATTATCAATTATAACGGTGAAAGCAAGGCTTTTGGAGTCAAATTTGAGCTCTGATTCTCATTAGCTGTATGACCTTTAGTAAATCATTTAAACTCTCTTAGCCAAAATTTACTTATCTGAAAAAAAGAAAAGTGATTCCTATCTCCCTGCCTTGCTTTGAAGATTAAAGGAGATAATGAATGAAGCAGCTGAGCACAGTGTCTGGCACATAGAAAATTTCAACAAACATCAGTTATTAGGAGCGAACCATGCTGGTGGGTGCAGGACTGTCAAAGTGGGAACTAGGGCTCTCACCTGAGAACAAGAGGTGCTAGATATCCCCTTCTAAGAGGTCAGAGAACTGCAGTGTTTGGGACCAGCTAAGTCCCCACAGGGCTTGCTGAGAAATTCCAATTTCAGCCCCACAAACACAAACCCCCCAACTCCTGTCTCCTCCAGGTGAACTGGGAGTATGGAGACGACTGTCTCTGTGTGTTAGGCCTGCATCTCCCTAAGGTCAAGGAGCGTGGGGGTGGGAGGGGGTGCAATGAATTTACTTAAGGGAGGAGACTAAACTGAGCCTCTGCCTATGCTAATGTGGGGCTGTGGCTATCTAGCATAGGAACGTTGCCAGGCCCCTGGACTAGCGGAGGTTCTGAGTCTTCCAGGACTTTCAGGTTTCCGTGATATACCAAAGCTTGGAAGGAGAAATGCCTTCCCCAGTTCCCTTCATCCCTGTCTGCAACCCGTGACAGACAACCCCAGTATTCCACACACCCCAACAAGGCTGCCTAGTCAGGGAGGGGACCCTTGGCAGCAAGAGGCTGTTAGGGGCTCAGGGCTGCTTCTGTCAGAGGGCTGATCTGGGGAGAGCAAGCTGAAGCCTGATCTCCCACACCACAGGCAAAGCAGCAGGAAGACCCTCAGGGGCCCTCTGCGGAACCAACAAACGGGTTTCAAGAAGAGCCCATATTTGGACGCCTGCCATACCCTGGAACAAATGGCCCGTCGTCATCAAATGGAGGAGCTGTGGTGGCCAACAGAGAGGATTACAAGCTTACAACAGGCATCCAAGTAAGATGAGACCTGCCTCTCTTTCTCCTCCTGCCCCCAACGCCAGCGCAGTGCATGCTGGGAAGGGGGAGGTGTTGGGGGAAGCTGCGGAGGCCAGACCGCCCTCTCAGCGGTCCTGTCAGCCTGGGTTGCACATGAACATCACATGGGGAAGCTTTCAGGAATTCTTCATGAGCCCAGATATTCTGGTTTAACTGGTCTGGAGTGGAACCTAGGCATTGACATTTTTAATGAGCAGCCGAGGCCGCGAACCACTTCTCTAAAGCCGAAGTAGTAGCCTGTGCCGCTGGGGGAAGGTGTAGGATTGCAAGAATTCGCAAATACAAATAAAAGTATCATATGACATTTCCGTTGAACACTTATTTGTCTATCTAAAATTCTAATTTCACTGGGCATTCTGTATTGATAAAATATTTATAGTGACAATCCTAGGAGGGTAGGAAAAATATTTGGATTGCGTAGAAGATTGAAATTTGAAAATGAACAAATAGGACAGAGTCTTAAGGATCAAAAGTAACTGTTTAGTAATAAAAGGTGACTGCAGTGTTATGGAATGGGGCTGAGCTGTCAAGCAAGGAGATGTTACCCGGTGAAAAATAGGCGGATTTGACATAAGTACACTGGGGGCAGTTGCAGAAAAAATAAAACCATTTCATATTGATGCCCCTAGTGAGTTGAGCCTCCCAGTAAACCAGTTATGTCATTACAACCAACAACCTTGCAGAAGGGATGAGAGAATGGAAGCTGAGAGAATTTACGTGATTTGTGGAAGTTCAACACAGCTCGTAAGCGACAAGCCAGGATTTGAGCCAAAATCAGTTTGTCTTTAAAAAAACAAAAAGGTAGCAAGTTCTTTCTTTCTTTCTTTCTTTTTTTTTTTTTTGAGACGGAGTTTCACTGTTGTTGCCCAGGCTAGAGTGCAATGGCTCCATCTTGGCTTACTGCAACCTCCACCTCCCAGGTTCAAGCGATTTTCCTGCCTCAGCCTCCCGAGCAGCTGGGATGACAGGCATTCACCACCATGCCTGGCTAATTTTGTATTTTTAGTAGAGACAGGGTTTCTCCATGTTGGGCAGCCTGGTCTCAAACTCCTGACCTCGGGTGATTCGCCTGCTTCGGCCTCCCAAAGTGCTGAGATTACAGGTGTGAGCCACCGAGCTGAGCCTAGAACTTTGCTTTGATACTAGTAATACTAGTAGATTGCTTCCCTAAAACAAGTAGGGAAAGGAAGCAAAAAGTCCAGAGAAGCGCCCCCCCCCCCCCCCCCCCCCCCCCACCCCCATTAAAGTACAGAGTGAAGAGAGGCAGGGACTGGGGCTGTACATTTTGGACCCTACAGACTGGTCCTATCCCTGGCCTTGCTGCCATCTGTAGGTGATCAAGGTGCAAGCAGAAGACCCTTCTGTCTCCTCGTCCTCTCAGCTGCTGAGCACCCAAATGGGGGGAGCTGCATGAACGTTTATTTGGCGGTAAGTTCTGCTGCTCCATCATGATGTCTCCTGCTTACATTTCTGTAATTAAATGTCATCTCGTTGTGCCTGTACTTGTTGTGCTTAAGCCCCAAGGCTGTTTTAGTAAAGGGTACAATTTTGTAAATCAAATGGAGAAAAATAAACAAAACCACCTGTTCTGCGAGACAGTGTGCTGCCAAGCGTGGAGCTCTCCTGTCCCTCCCTGCCTCCCCCAGAGTCCAGGAGGGGAGGGCAAGAGAAGCCCCCAGGATGGGGGCTGAGGAGTGTAACCACATCAGTGAGGGGTACCTTGTCCCCATTCAAAAGTAACTCTTTAGTAGGGGGCTCCCCACCGCAGGGCCTTGGCTTTGGGTGGGCCAAGAACAGCTGTCGTGACAGGCAGGGACAGCCACTCAGGACATGAGGGAAGTCAGGCTGCAGAAGGTGGACAGCCCAAGAATTCCCTTAGGCTCACATATGGGAAAGCAAAACTTATGATTGAATAATGCCAGCCTTTGCCTTGCCCCTTCTCACCTCCTGTTAAACAAAAAGCTGTCTTTTCCCTCTCAGCGTCTCTCTTTCCTCCCCCATATGGAGAATTCTGTGTTTGCCAGCCTGTCTCCTGGGATTTCAAGATGTGGCATAAGAGTAGGTACAGAGAGACAGGACAAGAAACATAGGAAGGGAGAGGGAGGGAAACTAAACCCACTGGGCTTGTGGGCTGGGCTTTGGGGAGCATTCTTGGTAGAGTTGAGAAGGAGATACCAAAGCAGTCTTAGGTTGGGAGAGAAAGGGGTTTGTTTCTCCTCTGAATAATTTATTGAGGAGAACATTAACATAACATAAAGTTAACCAATTCCACGGGAACAATTCAGTGGCATTTGGCATATTCACAATGTTGTGCAACCATCCACCTCTGTCTCATTCCAAAATGCTTCCATTGCTCCAGGTAAGGGTATTTTAAGGTGTGTTGATATGGACTATGCATTTGATCCTTTAATGTTTGTCAAGGGACGGAAGTGAATATTGGAGTATATTTTTAATAACTGTTGACTTGCAGACTTTAACCTATCAAAACTGGGTCAAGTGGACCCTAGGGGTTATTTGGGTTCTGTACAGCCATGGCCCCCAGGGCAGGAGACCTGTAGGAGTGCCTCACCCACCACGACATTAGGCTCTGTGCTCCCAGGTTTCCTACAGTGACCTTGGTACCTTGGTATTCTTAATGACCTTGTAATGATATTACCAGGTTATATGTTGGTGGGTGGGATGCACTTTGTGATATATCCTGTACCCATGTGCTCTAAGACTGAGAGTCTGACCTCAGTATCCTCCAAGAGAGGACCCCACCAGCAGCCTTGGAGTGTGAGCTTTGGGTTATCTCAACCCCTGAAGCAAGCTGAACTACTCATTCTTTTCCAAACATTCCCTGAAGCCTCCCACCGTTATCCTTCCCAGTGTCTACACCAGCTTCCCCCCCATTCTTTACTCCCAGATAACCAGATGCTAACAGTTTTTAAATTTTCTTATTGCTTATATAATATCTAATATGTGATTATACACACATGCTTCAGTACGTGTACTCTCTCTCTCTCTCTGTCTCTCTGTCTCTACATATTTGAGTTTTTTGTTGGATTCATTGCTTGCTTTGGAAAAATTGGATCATGTATTATCTGCATCTTCTATCTCTCATTCAAAAATATCTCATAGAAGTTCCTCTCAGTCCCCTGGTATGTTTCAGATTCATTATTTGTGTTGGCAGCATTATAATCCATAATGAGGCGCCTTCATAATTTATCCAACCCTTTCTCTATTGATGGGTATTTCCTCTAAGTTTCTGTCCCTCCAAACAATGAAGCAATATTGTTATACATATATCTTTATATACCAATGCTTTTACTTCTATTGAATGAATTCCAGGGTTGAAAGTCATGTGTATTTTAAAATTTAGTATATATTGCTTTCAAAAAGGCTGAAACATATTTTCATCAGCAAAATATAGAGTACTTTTTACCCTCATCCCTAGTAGCAACAGTTGCTGTCCCTCCTTTTAATTTTTTTCTAGTCTTATATTCATGAAGCCATATCCATTGTAAACTTAATTTGTAATTTGCTGTCTACTGGTGAGCATGAGCATCTTTTTCAACTGTTTATTGGGCAGAGGGATTTGCTTTTTCTGTGTATGTTGTACTTTAATACAAAAACTTTCTTAGAATGTAAAAATCTGCTGGGCTTATAATTGGGATTGCATTAAATTTTTAATTTTGGGGGGAATTAATTTTTTATGAGATTAACTCCTCTCAACAAATTGCGTAGTATTAAAATATATCCCTGTTTTTTTTTCCCCCATAGGATTGTTGTTCACATAATCCTGTACCTCTCTTTTATATTTATCCCTCAATGTTTTATAGATTTTAGCTGGGTGTGGTGGCTCATGCCTGTAATCCCAGCACTTTGGGAGGCCAAGGTGGGCACATCACTTGAGGTCAGGAGTTCGAGACCAGCCTGGGCAACATGGTGAAACCCCATCTCTATCAAAAATACAAAAATTAGACAGGCATGGTGGCAGGTGTCTGTAGTCCCTGCTACTCAGGAGGCTGAGGCAGGAGAATCGCTTGAACCTGGGAGGTGGAGGTTACAGTAAGCTGAGATTGCACCACTGCACTCCAGTCTGGGCGACAAGAGTGAAACTCTGTCTAAAAACAAACAAACAAACAAAATTTTTATAGATTTTTATCACTAAAATATTTTTCTCATTTATATTTCTTGATGAATATGCTATAGCAGATGTTTTATTTTATATGCATTTTGATAAACTTTGCCACCTTGCTGAAGTCTTTATTAATCTGAGTGGTGGGGTTTTTTTGTTTTTGTTTTTTTTTTGTGATGGAGTCTCACTCTGTCACCCAGGCTGGAGTGCAGTGGCGTGATCTCAGCTCGCTGCAACCTCCACCTCCCAGGTTCAAGCGATTCTCCTGCCTCAGCCTCCCAAGTAGCTGGGATTACAGGCGTGGGCCATCACGCCCAGCTAATTTTTGTATTTTTATTAGAGATGGGGTTTTGCCACATTGGCCAGGCTGGTCTCAAAATCCTGACCTCAGGTGATCCTCCCGCCTCTGCCTCCCAAAGTGCTGGGATTACAGGCATAAGCCACCATGCCTGGCCTAATCTGAGTGTGTGTTTTTTTTTTTTAATTAGTTTCCTAGGTTTTCTAAGAATGCAGTCATGTGATTAATGAAAGAAAATATTGTCAAATATTTATGTCAGTTATTCAATTTTATATTCTTATTGTATTTTCTAAAAACCTCTAAGACAATGTTAAACAGTAAAGGTAAAAGCAGGCATAAATCTGGAAAGAAAAGATAGAATCATGAGCAAAAACAAATATTGCAATACTTTGTCACTTCTTTCAAATGTTTACACTAATTATTCCTTTTGCTTACCTTATTACATTTGTTTAACTCTCTAAGTCTCTAAGAAAATGTTGAATTAAAATGGTAATAGTGGGTATTCTTGTCTGATTCTTGATTTTAATTGAAATGTTTTTGGTGTTTTGTTTACTAGAATATTGTCTATTGTTTTTTAATTAAGAGATTTTATTATATCCAACAATCCTAATTTTTATTTTACTTAAAGCTTTAATAGGAATAGCTACTGAATGTTATCAAGTGCCTTTGCAGAAACTACTGATAAGATGATACGGTTTTTCATCTTTAATTTTTTGATAAAAAGACTTCCATTGATATATTTCTTGATGTTGAGCTTTGTAATACTAGAATAAATTCTCCTTACTGTAGTGTATTAGTCTTTTTGCTACATTGCTAGATTCTATTTGTCAATATTTTATTTAGGATTTTTGCATCTCCAGTTATAAGTGTTTGTCTATAATTTTCCTTTTTATGCTGTCTTTATAGGGTTTTAGTGTTAAAATTAAGCTTGGTTTGTAAAATAAATTCAGAAGCTTCCATTTTTATTCCTTGGTCTAGAATATATTGATAAACATTACTATTATCTATTCTTTGAAGATTAGAAAACTGAGTTGTGGACTCCTCTTTCCTGACACCCTTTTCAATGGTAGATCTTTAATAATCTTCCTGATCTGGCCCAATATAATTATTTATTCAGGTTTTCACTTCTTGGATTAACTTTGGTAATTTCCTTTAGATCTTCAACTTTGTTATCATGGAGTTAGCATGTAATACGTTCTTACAATTGTTCAAATCTCTTCTGTGTCTGAGACCATGGCTCTTTATTCATTCCTAATCTTGTCTTTTTGTTGTTGTTGTTCTTTTTTCTTTAATTAGATTTCAGAGAGGTTTATCTGTTTAGTTGAACTTTTTAAGAATTAGCCTTTGGACTAGGTGTGGTGGCTCACGCCTGTAATCCTAGCACTTTGGGAGGCCAGAGGTGGTTGGATCACTTGAGGTCAGGAGTCTGAGAACAGCCTGGCCAACCTGGTAAAACCCCATCTCTACTGAAAATACAAAAATTAGCCGAGTGTAATGGTGTGCACCTGTAATTCCAACTACTCGGAGGCTGAGATAAGAGAATTGCTTCAACCCGCGAGGCAGAGGTTACGGTGTGCCAAAATAGCACTACTGGCCTGCCCTCCAGCCTGGGTGACCAAGTGATACAAAAGAATTAGCCTCTGGATTTGTCGACAGTGTCTCCTGTGTTTTTGTTTTTTGTTTAGTTCACTCCGTTTTCATGTTTATTAATCCTCCTTTAGAATAGCTTTTCTGCCTCAATTTCCTCTCCCTCTCCAGAGAAGTTATGATAAAATAAATGCTTTGACTTTATTGTTCTGTCCTTCTCCCACTTCTAGGTTTTGTTGACATACAGAAGAACTTTTCAGTCTAGATTACCTTCATTAGAATTTACCTGGAGTATTTATTGCCTATTTCAGGAATCCTTATTTAGAACTTGTATTACACATTCTTAGATAGTCTATCACTATAGGTTTAGATATTCTACGTATTTATATAAAAAGCAAGCATGGCTCGCTGCTATTTCCTATCTTATTCTTCTTCCGTAATCTTGAGTTATCTGTTCTGATTCATCTGTTGTTTCACCAGAGTCTTTTTTCTCTTGTATTGTCCCCAAATAGGTATGAGAATAATATATTCTCTGAATTCTTGCATACCCCAAATATCTTCCTTTCTTGCTGATATATGAAGGATATCCTGGCTGGCATAGTCCTTTTTTCTCAAGAGTCCATAAATGTCACTCCACTAACTTCCAACACAGCAATGTTATGTGTCAATCTGATTCTTCTTCCTCGTTCTTTTTATCTGTGAATTTAAAAAATTTATACTGCTACCTGTGGAATTCAGAAACTTTACCAAGATATGATTGTGTGTCTTTCTTCTTTAATCTACCCTAAACCAGTGAAACCTTCCAACATACTTTCTGATCCTTCTTTTTATTTTTATTTGTATTTATTTATTTTGAGACAGATTTTTATTTGTATTTATTTATTTTGAGACAGATTCTTGCTCTGTTGCCCGGGCTGGAGTGCAATGACACAATCTCGGCTCACTGCAACCTCCGCCTCCCGGGGATTCTCCTGCCTCAACTTCCCAAGTAGCTGGGATTACAGACACCTGCCACGACGCCCGGCTAATTTTTGTATTTTTAGTAGAGATGGGGTTTGACCGTGCTGGCCAGGCTGGTCTTGAACTCCCGACCTCAGGTGATCCTCCTGTCTCGGCCTCCCAAAGTGCTCGGATTACAGGCGTGAGCCACCGCGCTCAGCCTCTGATATTTCTTTATCCACAGGAAATGTTCTTGCACTATCGTTTAATTGTTGCCTCTTCCCACCTGTTTCTTCATCTGGAATTACTGTTTTCCTGTGCAGTGGACATCTTGACTTGATCCTCAGGCCCTCAGTTGAATCTCAACACTGACTGTTCTACTCTTCACCTAATTCAATTAGTTTTCATTTGAAAAGTCATGTTTATTTGTTTAAATTCCAGGTCATCTTTTAAGGACTTTTCTTAAATCTCCTCAGTTTCTCGTTATTTTTATTTTTGTATAGGTCATAGACTTGTCTCCCCCAGTAGCTCCAATTTTTGATGAGTACTTCTTCTGTCCTGATTGCTTTGTTTGTCATTTTTCTCTCTCTCTAGCTGTTGTCCTTCTGTGATGTGTGTTTTTCCATGTTTACTCCTTGGAGCTCAGGCATAGCTGCTAAGAATCTGATGTGGTCTCATATCCAAGGCAGGAGACGGCCTTGTGGTCTCAATCCTAAAGGCCAGCAGTGGAGCACATAGGGGTTGTTGGACAGTTGGGAAGGTACCACAAGAAGGAAAGCTTTATGTTTTATTATGTTTCCTATTGTTCATGAGCTCCCCACCTCAAGGATGAAATGGCCTCAACTTACCTTTTCAGCCCTGGAAATCAGATATGCCTTTCCAGCAGATGAGGATGTTCCTCAGGGATGGGGAATCCCCTGGGGCCAGCTTTCCGAGGAAACTCTGTTCACATCCTTACCTGAGTCCTTCAGACACTAGTGCCCAGGCTCTCATATAGCCCAGAGGGGAGAAGCCACTAAACTGTACAGGTGCCCTCTGATCCGCTCCTACCGTATGTCTGGATTATGTAAGACAGTCAGGCTGGAATTGCAGTTGGGAGGGGAAAAAGTTAGGACATGTTAAATTACCATGTTCCTGTATTCCTGCTGATTTCTTCAAGTTAAAACTCTTCCCATCCTTAAAGGATGTTCCCACAAAAGCCACTTCCTACATCCTTCTTGATCCTCTTGTCTCATGGTTCGTTCTCAACCCTGGCCACACCCTAAAATCTCCTGAGGAACTTGAAAAAAATACTAACACCCGGGTCTGCTCTGGTCTAACTGATGTGGAGTGCAGTCTTGACTTTGGGATTTTTATTTTTTTTATTTTTATTTTTTTTGAGACGGAGTCTCACTCTGCCACCCAGGCTGGAGTACAGTGGCGCAATCTCGGCTCACTGCAAGCTCTGCCTCCCGGGTTCACACCATTCTCCTGCCTCAGCCTCCCGAGTAGCTGGGATTACAGGAGCCTGCCACCACGCCCGGCTAATTTTTTGTATTTTTAGTAGAGTCAGGTTTCACTGTGTTAGCCAGGATGGTCTCGATCTGACCTCGTGATCCGCCCGCCTCAGCCTCCCAAAGTGCTGGGATTATAGGCGTGAGTCACCGCGCCCTGCCAACTTTGAGATTTTTAAAGCCCTTCATGTGGCTCTAACAGATGAGTCTGACATGCAGCAGGGGTTGAGTATCTAACCTGGTGTGATCATTCCCCCGTGCTTCCTCCCAGCGTTCAGTCTTTCTTATATCTTAACTTTTGTGTGCTTACTTTATCTTCCTACTAGTAAATGTCTTGAGCCCACATTCCCTTATTCTCTCAGTAATTCAGTCATCCACTTCCTCACTTCATTCATTTAACAAATATTTAGTACGTGCCATCCTCCAGGCAGCAGGCCCTGAAGATTTAAAGATAAATAGGAGTCTCTGTGTAAATATATTTACAGACTTGTTTGGGTTAATATTTTGCAAATGGACATGAATTTTGTCCTTGTGCTTCTCCTTAAAACAGACCTGGAGAAAGCTGCTATAGACTGCTCAGTCACTCTGCCCTGACAAGTGTTTGTGAGGAAAAGTACTATTGCAATTTCAATTTTAAAAATCCAGATAAATAAAGGTGGCGGTTCCAACTGTTGGCAGAGACAAATGGGAAAAGCCAGAAAGATCTGTGAACAGGAAAGTCTCAAAAGTCACATAGCATGCAGACTTGTGTCTCAAACATCTGCTTCTCACTAACCTAGGATCCAAACTCCCCCAAGAAATTGATAGCAAGATTCCCTTTTCTTGCCACAGATTTCTCTTTTTGCCCCCTGACTGGGTATAGTTTGCTCTGAGTCATAAACATGAAAAACCATTTCTAAGTACTAAGGTTCTGGTAGTCTGTTGTTTGCGAATCACTGCTGCACACGGGTTGGGAGGCAGGGCCACCGAGGGAAAGCCTGCTGGCTCTCGAGCTGGAAGCTGCAGTCCTGGCACCCCACCACTCCTCTAAGAACTACCTGCATGGGTCATGTGTACCCTTCACACATGACTGGGAGCCCAGGTGACCTCTTTCTATCCTGAGTGAACATTTGTGTGCACAGGATTTTCAAAAATGTGCGTCTGGAATGCCAGAGGAAGGGTGTCTATGCAGAGAAGCGGTCCTGAGGCTACATTCCCTAAGCACTGGGAAGCTAAAAAAAAATAAAATAAAAGGCCGGGCGCGGTGGCTGAAGCCTGTAATCCCAGCACTTTGGGAGGCCGAGACGGGCGGATCACGAGGTCAGGAGATCAAGACCATCCTGGCTAACACGGTGAAACCCCGTCTCTACTAAAAAATACAAAAAAACTAGCCGGGCGAGGTGGCGGGCGCCTGTAGTCCCAGCTACTCGGGAAGGCTGAGGCGGGAGAATGGTGTGAACCCGAGAGGCGGAGCTTGCAGTGAGCTGAGATCTGGCCACTGCACTCCAGCCTGGGTGACAAAGCTAGACTCCGTCTCAAAAAATAAAATAAAATAAAATAAACAATAAACAGTAAACAAAAAACAAAAACCTGACTTCTGAGCTAGAATAACAAATACCACCAAATTAGAGTAACTTTTCTCCCCTCTTAATTTACTGTATTTAGAGTCACCTCACCTATCAGGATCTTAGCCAGGAACCAAGAAAAGAAGCCAAAAAGGGCTCTAAGTAGAGTTGGAGATGGTGGAAGTTTTGCCGCGTGGACATTCAGGCATTTTATATCTAGGAGTACCAAGCTGTCATCCAACATCCATTTCCTTTCCTTTTCTTTTTTTTTTTTTTTTTTTTTTTCTTTTTTCTTTTCTTTTCGGAGATGGAGTCTCGCTCTGTCACCCAGACTGGAGTGCAATGGCACGATCTCCGCTCAATGCAACCTGTACGCCCCGGGTTCAAGCGATTCTCTTGCCTCAGCCTCCCAAGTAGCTGGGATTACAGGTGTCCACCACCATTGCCAGCTAATTGTTTTTGTATTTTTAGCAGAAATGGGGTTTCATCATGTTGGCCAGGGTGGTCTTGAACTCCTGACCTCAGGTGATCCACGTGCCTGGGCCTCCCAAAGTGCTGGGATGACAGGTGTGAGCCACCACGCCCAGCCCCATTTCCTTTTCTTCATACCTAGTTTAAATAAGTTGAAGTATCTGGTGTCCAAACTTCCTAGAGATGGATAGTAACACATTGGAGGGCATAAGAGGATGTTACAGGCATGCACACTGACAGCCATGAGAAGCAAGCAGAAGACAGAAAAACGAAAATGTGCAGATAGTGGCATTTCTCTGTCTTTTCAGCTCATTCCATGTTCAATAAATATGAATGTTTCATCTCTTCCTAGAAATTCTGATACCTGGTCCCAGGCAGACATCCTCCTCCTCAGCATAGGCTGGGTTGCTCAGGAGGCCGAATCTGGAGCATGTTGGCATGTAGGTTTATTATGGAGAGTCCTGGGGACCACCACTGTGGAAGGAAGGGCAAGGAAGCAGAAGTGGGCAGATAGAGACGTCAAGCCACAGTGTGGCTCAACAATAGTCTTGACCAACTCCATGGGAGACTCCAGAGCCAGAATAGTCCTTTAGAGCTGCCTTGTTTGGACCATGATGAACAGGTCTTTATATTCGTAGATCAGTAGTCACTGAAGCAGGCTGCTGAGGCTCCCTGGGCAAGGAGGCTCTTTACAGCTGAGGCAGTCCCTGGAGGGCTGGCAGGAAATAGTCTCTGCCACAGCATCCCCTGCAGCCTACACCACAAGCCCCTCCTTGACAGGACCATGGCAACCCGTCACAGTGTCCACTGTGCTCCTTGACTCATGCCCTGGAGGACCAGGATAGTCTCACCTTCTCTGTGCCTTACTTGACTGATGGCTGTGACAGAGACTGCTCACTATCCACAGCCTATCCATTCCAGATTTGGGAGTGAGGGTAGCAAGGCACCCAGCTAGAATATTTTATTTCTCTGCCTTCCTTGTGAGTTGGCGTGGCCACGTTATTTTGGCCAATGAGATATAAATAACAGTGCTGTGTAGGAGTTCTGGGAAGGCTTTTTTAGAGTGACACACTCAGCTTTCTCCTTTGCTGCTGCCTGGAACGTGGTCATGAGAGCAGAGTTCTGGCAGCAATCTTGAACCATGAGGTAACTTAAGGATGGGAGCTATGTATTTCCATAGATCAGAAAGACAGGCAGAGCCTGAGCCCCTGACGACTCTGGAGCTGCCATTTCGGAGCAGTTTCAGAGGAACTGCTACTTCTGGACTTCTTTTTGTAAGAGATAAACAAATGGTTATCCTGTTTAAATCACTGCTATTTTGAGGTTTCTGTTTTGCAGCCAAGTGCAGGGGCCAAACTCTACTGGGGATTTGTGGTTAATTAAGATAGTAATTTTCGCTGATTTTGGAATCCATCGTCTCTTCATTACCACAATAGCTAGAGTAGAAGTCCTTGTTTCTCCCTCTGTTCTTCATCCCCTGCAATAAATTGCCCATACTACTGCCAGAGGGATTTTCTACTTGATAAATTTGAACATGTCCTTCCCATTGTTAAAAACCTTTCAAGAAACTCTTAAGCTCTAAATTGTGTGTCATACTTTGTCTTATGAATTGAATATTAGGACATGTCTTACTGCATATTCGTGTTTATTAACTGTGCAGTTTTTATCGTGTGTTCATAAGTATTCAAAGAGCATTGCTAGAAACAACACTGGCAGTTCTGCAGGCTGGGAAGCCACTGACTGGCACAACACCCCATAATAGCCAAGGAAATAACATAAATTTATTGTTAGTAAGCTGAGAGTTGGGAAAGTCTAGACCCACCTCTGAGCCACAGTCTAGCAGCCACCCTTATGTCTAACCACGCTATTGTACTCTTCTTTAAATTCCAGTGTCATCTGAGCCATTCCACTTTTCCTTCCTCTGGGTGCCCTGAGCAGGCCCAGCTCCTTTGCAATGAAATGGAAATTACAGACCAGCCCCGAGCCCCAGGCACAGCCAATAGTGTGTTGCATTACGATATCAATGTTTTTACCCCATGCAGATCTCTCTGACTTAATTTTTTGTGTGTATACATTTTTTAAAATGATACTTTTGTTTTGACATAATTGTAGTTCACATATAGTTGTAAGAAATAATAACAATACTCTTCACCTAATTTCCCCCTGTGGTAATATCTTACATAATGGTAATATCACAACCAGAAAATTCACATGGATACAACCCACATCAATTTTTAAAAATTATTTTGTTTTCCTAACTTTTTTTTTTGAGACAGAGTCTTGCTGTGTTGCCCAGGTTGGAATGCCATGGCGTGATCTTTGCTCACTGCAATCTCCACCTCCTGGGTTCAAGCAATTCTCCTGCCTCAGCCTCCCAAGTAGCTGGGATTACAGGCGTACACCACCACGCCCAGCTAATTTTTGTATTTTTTTAGTAGAGATGGGGTTTCACTACGTTGGACACGCTGGTCTCGAACCCCTGATCTCAGGTGATCCACCCGCCGTGGCCTCCTAAATAAACTTTTGTTGGTATATGCTATATAGAGTCTAGATTCTTCTTGTGATGAAAATACACTTTTTCTTTATTAAAAAAATAAAAAGTTTTTAAGAGCTCCTCTTCCCCTTGGGATAAAATCTGGAATTCTCTACATGGCCTTCAAACTCCTCCAAGTTCCGGCCCTAACTCCCCACACTTACATATCACAGATCTTACCAGGATCCCCCAGGCCCAGCCTTACAGAGCTACTCCACCACATGGAAAATCCTCCTCTTAACTGGGTCTAGATAATTCCTATCTGTCTTTCAGATGAAGTGAAGTCTGTAACTCCTCCTAGAAGCATTAGCCACCCTCTCTTTCAGACTGGGTTACACGCTTTTTAATTTTCATTTGTTTGTACTTCTTGAGTGCCTGGCACATGGTAGATCAGGGGTCCCATCCCCTAGGCGTGTACTGGTAGCCAGCAGTGGCCTGTTAGGAACCAGCCGCACAGCAGGAGGTGAGCACCCAGAGAGTGAGCATGCCGGCTTGAGCTCCGCCTCCTGTCAGATCAGCCTTGGCTTTAGATTCTCATAGGAGCCAGCTTTATTGTGAACTGCGCATGTGAGGGATCTAGGTTGCGTGTTCCTTATGAGAATCTAACTAATGCCTGATTATCTGAGGTGGAACCGTTTCATCCCCAAACCATCCCCCAACTCCCCTATGTCTTACATGAAACTGGTTCCTGGTGTGGAAACCAGGAATCCACTGCAGTAGATAACCAAAAAATATTTGTTGAATGAACAAATGAGTGGGTAGCTCTTACCAGTTTAAGAGTGTTGGAATAAACTGCCCGCTTCTCCCTTCCCATAACCTGACTCTAGGTTCCACTTTTGCGTGGGGAAATCTTGTTCAATTGCTTTTCTATGGGCAGCACCCAGCCCAATGCCTTGCATATATTAGGTGCTCAATATGTGACAATGGCTGACTAGTAGGGAGCTGGGAATTGAGACAAGAAGAGCAGTGTGAGCACAGGCATGAGACAGTGTATTCCAGGACAGCGAGTGGACCATTTGGCTCAGAAAAATCATTTTATAGCCCATTTAATCCATGTCAGCAGTGAGTCTGGCTTATATCACTGGGCATCTCAACATCAGACATTTAATGGATCCATCCTGCTTCTGCGCTGCTAAAACACACTGTAAAAGAATCTGCAGCTTCTGCAACCTTATACGCTGTGAACATCATTAACCCCCATGGGCTCAGTTAGTGCCTATATTCATCTATCACTATTCACAGAAACTCCTAGAATCAACGATCGAAGGGAATTGGTGTGGCAGATCTGCTCCATTCACCTTCAGGGAGACAAAATTTTGCCCAAATTCTCAGATAGACTTAAAATGAGCTCCTGAATAGCTGTGACACCCTTAGTAACTTAAAAGGAGCTCCCTACTCTCCCAGCATAGCATTTTATCTTAGGATAATATGAAACTCAGGAAGCTGCAATCCACACACAGTTTGGCAGTTGGCAGCTTCTACTGCATGCCTGCAGCAATAACACCCACTCCTGCCTGTGAGATGCTCTTTTCCATAGAGCCAGGACGCACCACCGGTGAACCAGAGGCAGGGTCACTGGGGCTGGATGTCCCCACTTTTGAATCCTGGTTCTGCCATTGTCCTGGTGTGGATTTAGTCTCTTCAGTTTCCACATCCATAGAATATGGAAATATGATGGTCTCACCTCGTAAGAATAATTGTGAGAATTCTGTGGGCTAATGCATGGCAGCTCACACCACAGGAGCAGGCACACAGCAGGGGCTCGATAAATGTTCACTCCGATCGTCATTGCTATTATAAAAGAATCATAGTCAGCCAGAAGTATAGGGGTTCAGGAACACAGAGGGGGTGTTGTTATAGGCATTTCTCTTATTTTTCATTATGCTAGGTCATTGGTGTATAGATATAATTAATATTAGTTTTACCACCGTGGAAGGCTGAATAATGGCCCTCCAAAAGACATGCATGTCCTAGCCACTGAAACCTGTAAATGTTACTGTATATGGCAAAAGAGGATATTGCAAATATGGTTGAATTAAGGATCTTGAGATGGGGCATTATCCTGGATTATACAGATGGGCTCTAAATGCAATCAGATGTATCCTTATAGGAGGGAGGAAGAGGAACAGTTGACACACACAGAGAAGAGGAGAAGTGATGTGACCATGGTGTGATGTGGCCGCAAGCAAAGGAGTGCCATCAGCCATCAGCAGTTGGAAGAGACAAGGAATAGTTTCTCCCTTAGAGCAGAGAGTGTGGCTCTGCTGACACCTTGATTTTGGCCTAGTTGGACTGATTTTGGACTTTAGCCTCCAGAACTATGAGATAATACATTTCTGCTGTTTTTTGGGGGGGTTGTTTTTTGAGAGACTGGGTCTCACTCTGTTGTCCAGGCTGGAGTGCAGTGGCACTATTATAGCTCACTGCAGTCTCAAACTTCTGGTCTCAAGTGATCCTCCCCCATCAGTCTCCTGAGTAGCTGGGACTACAGGTGAGCACCACTATGCTTAGCTATTATTATTATTTTTTTTTTTTTGGTAGAAACAGGGTCTCGCTATGTTGCTCAGGCTGGTTTCAAACTCTTAGCCTCAGACAATCCTTCTGCTTCGGCCTTCCAAAGTACTGGGATTACAGGTGTGAGACACTGCACCGGCAGTTTCTATGTTTTAAGCAACCAAGTTGTGGAAATTTGTTATAGTAGCCACAGGAAGCTAATATATCACTTAGCTGCATTTTTAATTTTTATTTTTGCTCTTTGTTTTTAAGGTTATTTCCCCCATCTTTTTTGTTCTTTAGGAAAAAAGCATGTAAAATTAATGGACCCCAGATTCAAGTTATAAGTAGCAGATTTTGATGCCTTTTTATTTGCATTCCTGAGTGGTAAAGTGTTATTTTGCTCAATATTGGTCTTCTAATGGGTTCTATGGAGCTTCAGTATAATTTACATTTTAATACTTAATCTGCATTTTAATCTTTAATAAAAGAATCTGAATTTAGAGTATTGCAGACCTGAGGGTTAGGTGAGAAGTTATTGTTTTTCTCATAAGTGGTTTTAAAAAACCAATTACTTATTAGTGATGTTTCTAATAGAGTTTAAGTGCTGAAGACAATTAGCTTTTACTTTAGATTTCCCACAGTAAAATCATGGGCTGGAAAGTGAGAAGACAACTGGGTGCCGTTTTTACTTTTCTGGGACAATCATATGGAGTGTTTTAAACTGTATGGACTCAGGAGAGGAACATGATTTTGGGGACAACTGGACTGGCCGTCTCTCCATCTTGTTTGTTGTCTGAATGAGTCCATTTGTTCAGCATAGTCGGAGAATCCCTGTAAAGATATTCAGGCCTCGGCCGGGTGCGGTGGCTCAAGCCTGTAATCCCAGCATTTTGGGAGGCCGAGACGGGCGGATCACGAGGTCAGGAGATCAAGACCATCCTGGCGAACACGGTGAAACCCCGTCTCTACTAAAAAAAAAAATACAAAAAACTAGCCGGATGAGGTGGCGGGCACCTGTAGTCCCAGCTACTCGGGAGGCTGAGGCCGGAGAATGGCATAAACCCGGGAGGCGGAGCTTGCAGTGAGCTGAGATCTGGCCACTGCATTCCAGCCTGGGCGACAGAGCGAGACCTTGTCTCCAAAAAACAAACAAACAAACAAACAAACAAAAAGATATTCAGGCCTCTTCTCCTTGTAAAAATGCAAATACAATTGATTCTTATTATTTATGGTAGTTTTGTTCTATCAAGTCACCATGAACACGGAATGAACAAATACTGAGTCATTGATCCGAGGGGCAATGCAGGGTTAGACTCTTTGGAGCCTCTGGTGATAACATTTTGATCAACCAGTCAATATATAACCTTATTTTATGTGTGTTTCTGTTGAAAGATACCTTGTTTAGTATACATTGTTGATTCATTAACACTGAACTCACGTCCACCAGCACTAGAACTCATGACTAAATGGAGCTTAGCTAACATGCGTGTTTTCTTTGTAAGACACATCAAGCCTAGACCTAGACCACCAAAACAACACGTGTAGAATATGGCAACTGACACAAGAAGGCAGTGTTGCCTCATTTGACCTCAGCTGGGAATGTGTGCCTCAGGCTACTCGCATTTTTCACCTCTCTATGAGTGTCCATGAAGCTCTCTGTGAGTGTTGATTTTGGAGTTACAAATAAATTTTAGTGAGCACCTGTAGGTACATTTGAAAATACAAATGGCTCACACCTGTAATCCCAGCACTTTGAGAGGCCGAGGTGGGCAGATCACCTGAGGTCAGGAGTTCAAGACCAGCCTGGCCAACATGGTGAAATCCTGTCTATACTAAAAAACACAAAAAATTAGCTGAGCATGGTGGCGGGCACTGGTAATCCCAGCTATTTGGGAGGCTGAGGCAGGAGAATCGCTTGAACCTGGGAGGTGGAGGTTGCGGGGAGCTGAGATTGTGTCATTGCACTCCAGCCTGGGCAACAAGAGCAAAACTCCGTCTCAAAAAAAGAAAAGAAAAGAAAAAAGAAAATACACAATCTACGAATAATGAGGTTCAAATGTACTCCATAGAAAGTTAACAAACCTGGCTTCACCAGCAGTGGGCCCTTTAATGTGAACTGACTTATTTGAAACTATAAGCTGAGCCCGTGCTCATAGTGAGATACGGTTCTTATTGCTGAGGGCCTTAGAATCCGGTGAAGGAGCTGGGCAAGGAATCAGATGCCTTATACCATGGGTGCCTTAACAAAGCTGGGTCAGAATTCCCCATGGACAGGGAGAAGTGTATCTGAGAGAACTAAAGAGACATTTCCTGGCAGTGGGTCTTTAAAAAGGAGAAGGGAAGAGGATGAGGATTCTAGGCTCCCAGGAGACAGAAATGGGGAAGAGAGGCAGAAAGGGAAGCCATGGGACAACAAAGGGATGTTTGCTTCCATCACAGTTTTGTCTGGAGTCTGTACTCCATGTGCTAGTAACACTTGAAGAAAGGTCTGATGATGTGATTATAATCTGATTAACTTTTCTTGACATAGACACAGGGGAAAATTACATATAAAGAGGATTCCGTTTGGCAAAGAAAAATGTTTGTGGGATGACTCAAGTTCCTGAATATAATTTTTATTATACAAGATCTAGAGCTAAAGGGGGATATGATTTTATCAAGTCCCTTTTCTTTGTTTTTCAGAAATGATTAAGTAAGTATTCCAAGGTCTTAGAGTGACAAGGCTAGAACTAGGGTCTCCTAATGTCAATGTCCACCCTGCATCATCTTTTAAAAATAGACTTTATTTTTTGTCTATGTTATATTTTAGGTCTATTTATTTACCAGTTTTAGGTTCACTGGGACTTACAATCTTTTAGAAGAACTGAGCAGAAGATACAGAGCATTCCCGTATATCCCCTGCCCCCACACAGGTATAGCCTCCCCCATCGTCAACATCCTCCACCATTTGTTACCATTCATGAACCGACATGGACATATCATTATCACCCAAAGTCCCTAGTTTATTTCCGGGTTCACTCTGGGTGTTGTACATTCTATGGGTTTAAACAAATTAATATTGACATGTATCCACCATTATAGCACCATATAGAATAGTCTCACTGCCCTAAAAACCCTCTGAATGCTCTGCCTATTCATCCCTCCTTCCCTCTAACCCCTGCCAAACACTGATCTTTTCATTGTCTCCATACTTTTCCAAAATTTCATGGTGGAATCATACAGTATGTAGCCTTTCCAGATTGGCTTCTTTCACTTAGTAATATGCATTTACTTTTCACTTAGTAATAAGTAATATGTAATAGTAATTAGTAATAAGTGAAATGTAATTAGTAATTAGTAAGTGAAATGTAAATGTATATTACTAAGTGAAAGAAGCCAATTACATTTATATCTCTCACTTAGTAATATGCATTTACATTTCCTCCATGTCTTTTCTTGGTTTGATACCTCATTTCTCTTTAGCACTGTATAATATGCCATTGTCTGGATGTACCACAGTTTATCTGTTTACCTACTGAGGACATCTTGGTTGCTTCCAAGCTCTGGCAATTAGAAATAAAGTTGCTATAAACATTTATGAGCAGGTTTTTGTGTGGACATAAGTTCAACTCCTTTGGGTAAATGCCAATGAGCACAATCGATGGATTGTTTGGTAAGAGTATGTTAAGTTTTGTAAGAAACTTTCAAATTCTCCTTCACAGTGGCTGTATTGTTTTGCATTCCCACAAGCAATGGGTGAGAGTTTCGTTGCTCTACGTCCTCACCAGCATTTGGTGTTGTCAGTGTTTTGGATTTTTGCTACTGTTACAGACGTGCAGGGATAGCTCACTGTTATTTTAATTTGTAATTTCCTCTGACACATGATGTTGAGCATTTTTTCATATGCTTATTTGCCATCTGTAGATCTTTGATGAGGTATCTGTTCCTATCTTTTGTCCCTCTCATTCTCCCCCACACTAGAATGTAAGTACTTGGATGTCAGGATGGTGTTACATCCTTTGCCCACTCCCAGGGCCTAATCCAGTGGGGTCAACAAATATTATACAGCAACAGTAGCTAGCATTTGTTGTTTATTACATGGCCTGGCGTGGTGGCTCACACCTGCACTTTGGGAGGCCGAGGCGGGTGGATTGCTTGAGGTCAAGAGTTTGAGACCAGCCCATGGTGAAACCCCATCTCTACTAAAATACAAAAACTAGCTGGGCGTGGTGGTGGGCACCAAGTAATGCCAGTTACTTGGGAGGCTGAGGGAGGAAGATTACTTGAACCTAGGAGGCAGAGATTGCAGTGAGCCAAGAATGTGCCGCTGTACTCCAGCCTGGGTGACAGAGTGAGACTGTCTCAAAAAAAAAAAAAAAAAGTTGACTACATTCTCAGCCCCACACTAGACATTTTATGTGCTGTCAGGAAGCCACAATGATGAATAGAAAGGAAAGGAAGAAGCCCCACACCCTCTGTCAACACCCCCTATCCCTGACAGAGAGGCCAGCAGAACAGATTCAAGCAAGTCCAAGGCTAAATGTGAAAAGGGTAAGAGAGGTAAGATCTTGGTATGTCACGTAAGCTCCCTAATCTGTATTTAACCTCATTTGTAAAATGGGCATAGTATGAATACCCACTTCAAGGGGTTCTTGGGAGGATTAAAACAGATAATATAGATGTAAAGTGTTTCACATAGGGCCAGGCACATATTATTTAATAAACATTAGCAATATTTCTGGGGAAATGGGGCAACCCCCACCCCCTGCCCAATCAGGGCTGCAAGGCAGTGATAGAAAGAGGTCAGACACATGCCATTTCCACAATGCTCACCTAATGTCAGTAAAAGAGAGCAGGATAGATTCTACCTGGCTCTCCCCAAACACAGCTAGGGCACAGATGAACTGACCATGGTCACAAGCTGCCATTTGTTCCCTCACATTCAGTGATCCTAAGTAAGATACTGAACAACCTGGTGACTGGGGCAAGGGAGGCCTTGAACCTCCACTTCTGGCATGGTTGCAATTGTTCCAAAACTTGGAGGAGGAGGTGGGGTGACAGATAGCCCAATCCACCCACTTTTCTCCCTGCTTAAGGGAGAGGTGGGCAGAGCAGCCAGAAGGCTGTTGGGAGTCTTACTGGGACTAGCTGAGGAAGACAAGTGGGGAGAAGATGAGGAATGGGATACTTCACTGCTTGACTGACCAGACACTCACATCACATGGGACTTGTTCTATGCCAGGACTCAGTGCTTAACCCACGTTCACTCATTTCATCTTCCTGGCAATGAGGATGAGGCAGGTACCAGATTTCTATTGTCATTCTTTCTGGGGAAGGAGGCAACTAGGACCCTCCGTGGCTTAATAACTTGCCCAAAGTCATCAAGCTGGTAAGTGGCATAGCCAGGATCCAAATCTAGGTAGTGCCAGAGCCCATGCTCCTCACCACCAGGCCAGAAGAGGGGGTGGGTGTGTGTGAGAGACAGAGGAAAAGGTGTGTTTGCGTAAGAGAGAAGTGTGTGTGTGTGTGTGTGTGTGTGTGTGAGAGAGAGAGAGAGAGAGAGAGAGAGAAAAGAAGGAGGAAGAGGAAGAAGAAGAAGAGGAAAAGGAAGAAGGAGGAGGAGGAGGAGGTAAGAAGAAGAAGAGGAAAAGAAGGAGAAGGAGGAGGATATGGTTTCACTGTGTCCCCACCCAAATCTCATCTTGAATTCTGACTCTCACAATTCCCACATGTCGTGGGAGGAACCCAGTGGGAGGTGATCAAATTATGGGGTCAGTTCTTTCTGGTTCGTAGAGGGTGCCTTCTTGCTGTGTCTTCACACGGTGAAAGGGCAAACAAGCTCTCAGGGATCTGTTTTATAAGGGCACTAATCCCATTCATGAGAGCTCTGCCCTTACTACAACCTAATCGCCTCCCCCAAAGCCCGCTTTCTAACGCCATCACCTTGGGGGTTAGGGCTTCAGTGTATGAATTTTAGGGTGACATAAACATTCAGTTCATTGCAATAAAATACTGCCAAAAGTGTTTGATACCAGTTATCAGTGGGCACTCTCACCAACAAGGATGAGAGTTTGCATTTTTCATATTCTGGCAAACATTTAGTATTGTCAGACATTTAAATTTTTGCCAATATGGTGGATATAAACTATCTTATTGAAGTATTGATTCACAATTCCCTGATGACTAGTAAGTATGAGCATCTTTTTATATACTGATTGACCATTTGGAGTTTATCTTCTGTGAATTACCTGTCCATAAACCTTGACCACACCATTCTTTAATTTCCTTTTGTGTGTTTTTTTTTTTTTTTTTTTGACACTTATTTGTATAGATTCTTACATATTATGGATACTCAGTGTAAAAACTTTTTCTTCTAGGTTATCAATTGGTTTTTTTACACTTTTTTTTTTTTTTTTTTTTTTTTTTTTTGAGACGGAGTCTCACTCTGTCACCCAGACTGGAGTGCAGTGGCATGATCTCGGCTCACTGCAAGCTCCACTTCCTGGGTTCACGCCATTCTCCTGCCTCAGCCTCCCAAGTAGCTGGGACTACAGGTGCCCACCACCATGCCCAGCTAATTTTTTTGTATTTTTAGTAGAGACGGGGTTTCACCATGTTAGCCAGGATGGTCTCGATCTCCTGACCTTGTGATCCACCTGCCTCAGCCTCCCAAAGTGCTGGGATTACAGGCATGAGCCACCGCGCCTGGCCTGTTTTTTCACTTTTTAATAGTATTGGGTTTTTAAAGTTGTGGTAAAATATACATAGCATGAAATATACCATTTAATCATTTAGTGTATACAGCTCTGTAGCATTAAGTACATTCACATCATTGTATATCACCAGCATCCATATCCAGAGCTTTAGGATCTTTCTCAATTGAAACTCTGTACTCAATAGCATTTGAGATTTTAATGCAGTCAAATTTATCAATCTTTTCTCTTAAGGGTTAGAAATCCTCCAGAAAGATACTCTCTAATATTTCCTCCCAAAAGTCTTTTTTTTTTTTTTGAGATGGAGTCTCACTCTGTCACCCAGGCTGGAGTGCAGTGGCGCAATCTTGGCTCTCTGCAACCTCCCCATCCCAGGTTCAGGTGATTCTCCTGCCTCAGCCTCCTGAGTAGCTGAGATTACAGGCGTGGGCCAACATGCACAGCTAAGTTTTGTATTTTTAGTAGAGACGGGGTTTCACCATGTTGGCCAGGCTGGTCTTTAACTCTTGACCTCATGATCTGCCTGCCTCGGCCTCCCAAAGTGCTGGTACTACAGGCATGAGCCACCATGCCCGGCCTCCCAAAAGTTTTAAAGATCCACTTTTCATTTTTATATCTTAATTTACCTGGAGATAATTTTAGGAAATTGAGTGAAGAGAGGATCTATTTTAATTTTTTCCACACAGATGACCAGTTGTCCTGGCATAGTTTTATTGATTAAACCATTCTTTTCTCTTTGATCTTTAATTTTAATTTTGTTATACATTATTTTCATCATGCAAGGATCCATTTCTGAACTCTGTATTCTTTTGTCTTGGTCTGTTGTTCTCTCCCTGCACCAAACCACACTGTTTTAATTGCTGTAGGCAATTAAGGGTACCTTATTTCCTCTATCCTTTCACTACCTGATTCTTTCCAGAATTGTCTTGATTAACAGTGAGCAAACCCTTAAGGCAATTATAATTTAGTGACAAACTGTAGTGAAATAATCACACAAATAGATGACCATGCATGGGGATAATGCCAGAAGGATATAAATGAGGTTCTGAGAGTAGCAGGGTGGGGGTGGGACAAGCTGACCTTCTGTGGGAGGCAATCCTGCAAGACTTGAGGAACAGGAGGAAGTCCATTGTGGCCAAAGCTGATTGAGAAGAGGGTGTATTAACTGAAGCTGGAGGCTGGTGTGCTAAGGCCAGACCTTGCATGATGTGGGCCTTGCTAAAGATTTGGTCTTCATCCTAAAATCAATGGAAGTAACTAAAGAGTTTTAAACCCAGGAGTGAGTGACATGATCAGATTTGCATTTTAGGAAGGTCACTCATCTCTAATATGGAGAATACATTGGACAGGGCATGAATGGATGTGGAAAGACTAATTAAGAGCATATTATAATTCCCAATGAGAGATAACAGAGACCTGGACTAGGTAATGGCACAGGTAAAATTGAGCTGAAAACCCAGTGGGTGTTTATTCTGTGCCAAGGGACATCATCCATGCATCATCTCATTTAATCCCCACAGCATAAGATCCATGACATAGTGCCACTGTCATCCCCAGTGGGTGAATGAAGAAACTGAGGCTTGGAGAGGTTAAGTTTACACTGCCAACTAAGCGCAGACCTTAAGACTTAAGCCCAGCTAGAATCATTCTTAATTTTTTTTTTTTTTTGAGATGGAGTTTCACTCTTGTTGCTCAGGCTGGAGTGCAATGGCATGATCTCAGCTCACAGCAACCTCTGCCTCCTGGGTTCAAGGGTTTCTCCTGCCTCCACCTCCCGAGTAGCTGGGATTACAGGCATGCGCCATCACGCCCAGCTTATTTTGTATTTTTAGTAGAGGTGGGGTTTCTCCATGTTGGTCAGGCTGGTCTCAAACACCTGACCTCAGGTGATCTGCCCACCTCGGCCTCCCAAAGTGCTGGGATTACAGTTGTGAGCCAGCTCGCCCGGCCAGAATAATTCTTTACTATGCTATACTTCTGTGGGTGAAGGTGGGAACAGAGGGGTGAAGGATGATCCTTAGGTGCTCCCAGACAGAATTCGAAAACTCCTAGCTAAAGGAGCAGGCTGAAAGGACATGAAATGTCGGGTAGGTGCACTGGACCAGGAGACTGGGGGAGCTGATTCCAATCTCAGATCTTCACTCACTTCTTTGTCTGGATGACATCTTTTGTCCCTTCCAACACTAAGACTCTAGGATGATTATGTGACTTTGGAAAGGCCATGGATCTCACAGAATCCTGTTTTCTCATCAGTAAGATAGGGAAATGCCTCTCCACTGAGATGATACATATGAAAGTGTTTTATAAACCTTAAAGAGACGTAAGACGCCAGCTATTGATTACAAGGATTACCTTCTCGTGGAGCAGTTCACTCCATTTGGGGCAATTCTGCGAGTCAGAAAGCGTTTCTTCATCTTCATCCGAGATCAGCTTCGCTGAGTGTTTCTTCCACCCTGATCCAAGCTGCTCTTAGGTGCTAAATCTAAGAACACGGCCCCTTCTCTCCCAGGACAGGGCTTCAGCATCAGAGGCTACTGTGCTGCCTCCTGTGCGGGCCTTGCCTCACCCCGCACACCAGCAGCACCTGGAGCAAACTTCAGCCGGCATAGATTTCAGCCCTCCCAGCATTTCTCAACGTTCTCTGGGCTGTCGGTGTCTGGGTTAAGACGTGGCACTCAGAGCTGAGCACACGGGATTCCAGATACTGGCTGACAAACATCAGCCAGTATGTTTGTCCCTCCCTCATCTGGATTCCTCCCTCATCTGGATTCTCCACTGCAGTTCTTGAAGTATGCAAGAGTTTAGTTTACAGGCCCTGATAGGCTAGCAGAGGGCTTCAGCTGTGGATTTGAGGAACTAATTAATTCTTACACAACCTCCTCCTGCCTTCCCAAAAGGGCCTGTGCACCATTCATTCTTATAGAATTAAAAAAAGAATTAACACATATAAATACAGGACTTTATAGATGATACAAATAAATCCTAAGGAAAATATCCAGATGAACCTGGTCCTCTCCCTCATTGCCAGAGTTAGGTACATTAATTTCATTAGTCAAAGTTTCTCATATTCTGGGGAGGAGGATTTCACTGGAAATTTGACAGATTTGAACAGAAAGGTAAAGTTGGAGCAAGGCTTAGGAGGGAAGAATGATGGGAAACGGTTCAGCTGACTTTTATTGATAGTGGAAAAAAATTCATTAAAAAGATGTGATGCTTTTTTTTTTTCCAATATCACCTCAAAAATGAGTTCCAAAGCTTTGAAACTTCAAATTCAATGCCAGGAGTCCTCAATAAAATGAATGTGTTGTCTAAGTAAGTTGAAAAAATAAAAAGTGAGAGAACTAATTCCCTTGCCTCCATCAGAAAATTTCTTCTGTTTCAACCTGAATTTGAGAAGGAAACATTTATTAAGTCTAAGGTGGGAATACTTCAGGTGTTTTTTTTTTTTTTTTTTAAATCACTGATCCTTGCCACAGATCTACTAACTAGAAACCAAGAGATTTGATTAAATTTTAGCCCAGTGGAGTGCTTAGGTAGTTACAGATGAGGTCTACATAAAACCAACTGTAGTAGCCAGATAGCTTTCACTATAACATAAAACCTGATACAAGTAATGAAAAATTCCCTTTTGCTTCATTTCCCAACTTGCTGTCTTCACATTCACAGATTTCGTGTGCACTTTCTCCTCTCCACTGGTAGCGTTATGACTTTTTCTTTTCCACATGTTCAAGATTTAAAACTTTGAGTACAGTCAACATGCCATTGCTGAGAGCTCAGGCTCCATTTCATGTGCTTCTAACCAACTAAGTAGACATCTTGGAGGAGATGCCAAATGTGTGTGATGCTAACTCACTTGAAATAAACAAGATGTCCATAAAAATGACTTGTGCATAAACCCAGTCCCTCTGGCCTTAGCAATTCCAGTTTTATAGCCACTGCTTTTGGCTTTGGGCTGGGTTAGGCTGTAGGCCTTGCCTCTTCAAGGTGGTCTTCTCAGTACATTTCCAAAACAGGAGCTCATCAGGTAGAGAAAAGTAAAGCTGGATTTCAGATGACCTCAAAGGCAGGTGACCCCATTTCACACAAGGCCATGTATTTACCAATAAGTTCGATATTGAGGACTCCAGCTGCATTTTAACCTAGAAACATTGGGGCTAAATATGTAGGCCTTTACTTTGTTAATCAATTCACTAAATATTTACTGAGAATATATATTTGTCATCCTTTCAAAGCCTGTGACCCATAGTTCATCTCAAATATAACTGGAAGGTTTTTCAGAAGCTGCTAAGTCCACATGGCTAGTAGTTGATCAGATCTCCCCAGGATACAAGTTAGAGTTGAAGAAAGTTTCCATGTTTCCCTAAATCTTCTCTTTTCTAAGCTAAACACACAAAAGTAGCTAATATGACAGTGGTTTTCAGATCTTTAAGTACGGAGGTCTGTCCTGAAATGTGGGGCTCAGAATTTATAAAACTTGAATGCTTTGTACTAGTGCAGAGCCCCATGTAGCCATTAGCTCCTTTTCTCCTGCAACTCTGCTCTAAGAAGACAGTCTATATATGTATTTGCTTTGGGAAGTCATATCAGACGGTGGGGTCACTTCTAGTTGGGCAATCCACACTTAGAGATTAACATGCATTAAAAGGAAGATATCTGAACTGGCCCTCAACACCCCTGATATTTACCGGTAGCAGGGAGAATCCATAATGTGAATATGGGGAAGGGAGGAAGGGAATACACATTTATTGGAAGTCGACTGTGTGCTGGGAATTGTGGTACATGCTTCACATACCTAACCTTCTCTGACTCTCACGAGAACCCTAGGAAGTATCATTTTAGTTCCCATGTGTGATTGTTCTAAATGAGTTTCACTGCAAGTAACACAGAGATTGACAACAAAGACTTATCTCTAAAAATATGAAATCTGGAGGCAGGCTGCCCAAGCTTTCCCAGGAGCTCTGGGAGCCATCAGGGATCAGGCCTTTTCCATCTTTCTGCTCTGCTATCCTTAGTGTGTAGGCCTTCCTCTTCATGTTTTCCACCTCATGATGATGGAATGGCTGCCTCCCCTCCAGGAATCATGTCCAGGTTCCGGGGGAGGGGGAAGAAGGAAAAAAGGCAAAGGGAGAAGTTCATGCCAGCCCGGCCTGCTCTTTCAAGAAACAAGCTTCCCATCCACTGTACCTAGTGATTTCTACTTATGTGGCATTGGCCAGAACTATATCAAATGGGCAACTGGTAAGATGAATATTTTATCTGGGCATAGTTAAGCTCCAAACAAAATCAGAGTTTTATTGGTAAAGAAGAATGAGCAACAGATATGGTGTAAGCAACATCAGGGTCTGCCACTCTGTTACAAATGAGAAAATAGGCCAAGAGATATAAAGTCCATGGCCATGGTCACAGCTGGAAAAAGGATGGGCTGAGATTTGAAGCCAGGCCCCTGCCCAGTCCAAAACTCTTGTTTTCTTGACTGTGCCATACTGCTTTTGGGCATAGCATAAACAGATCTCCCTTCCTAATGCCATCAGGAAGTAGGCATTCTGTTGCTCAGAGTCATTTTACAGATGGAGAAATTGAGGCACAGAAAGGCTAAGTACCTAAGGAACAGAGGATTTGAACTCAGTGTATTAGTCTGTTCTCACACTGCTAATAAAGACATACCTGAGACTGGGTATTATTCTAAAAAGAGGTTTAATGGACTCACAGTTCAACATGCTGGGGAGGCCTCACAATCATGGTGGAAGGCAAAGGAGAAGCAAAGTCACATCTTACATGGTGGCAGACAAGACGGCTTGTTCAGGGGAACTCCCATTTACAAAACCATCAGATCTCGTGAGACTTATTCACTACCAGGAGAACAGTATGAGGGAAATCAACCCATGATTCAATTATCTCCACCTGGCCCCATCATTGACACGTGGGGATTATTACATTTCAAGCTGAGATTTGGATGGGGACACAGTCAAACCATATCATTCAGTCACCATAAAGAGGAAGTGCCATAGTAGAGCAGCATTAGTCTGAAAACTCTCTCTCTCTCTCTCTCTCTCTCTCTCTCTGTCACATGCACACACACACACAGCCATGAGCTGTTTCCAGGGACATCCTACCCTGGGGGAGATTCTGACACTCAACCTAGGACTTGTCAAGGAGGATTGTTGCAGGCTACCAACTGATATATTAAAAATAATATGCAGCCAATTACTGAGACTGTGGGTGATTTCAAAGTTATTCAGAATGTACATATTAAGTTATTCAGAAGAAATCAATTTTGGCTTTAACATTTTCAATGTAATGACCCTTACAGAATTGGTTTGTATCAGAAATACCAAAAGCTCAGTGGTGCCCACTGATCAATTTGTCCTCTACAGTAGCGCTCAAGCAGAGATGGATGAACCCAATAAGAACAGGTGTTATTTAATGAGAGCTTAAGAAGTGCCAGACATGGTGATCAATGTTTACACTTGTCATATTATTTCAACTTGACCCATCTTTCAGAGAGGCTTCCTGTTATCCTTACCTTTCAGGTGAGGACCTGAGGTTCAGTGAAGACGAGTGACTTGCCCCAAAACACACACCTATGTAAAGGCAGGACTGTCCTGTAATCTAGGTGGCCCACCTGACCCCACAACATCAATGTCCCTGACTGTGTGTAGGGGCTGAAGATAGCAGAAAGGAACTTGGAGTGAGGACCAGTAGACTTGCAAGTAGATAACACCCCAAATGTGCTTCTGCCGCTGAATTTCTAAGCTAACCAAGGACTGTTACGTTCAGCTCTTCTAATTTATATTATGTTCATACAGACCAGTGTTTTAGCCTGGTGAGATATTTTTAGACTAGAAAACCTGTGCAATGCTGAGGATTAAACAACTTTAATTCTATTGCACTTACCCACATCTGGCAGGCAGGGTGTACCTTTATGTAAAATTAAAAGCCAATGAAACTTGCCATTTTTTTTAAAGTTTGGCAGTAAAATTGCTTTCTTCCAGTTGTTCACAAATGAAACATGCTGTGCTGGTTTCTGAAAACCAAGAAGCCTGGAGAGAAATTTATGACTTTGAAACAAAATTTAGAGGTTGAAGGATTTAGCAGTTTGCAAAGAACATGGAGCTAAGCCCTTGAAAAAAAATGTTCAAAAAGTCCTGGCCTAAAGTGCCAACGTCGTTTTCAGAAGTCCCCGCAGAAGCTCTTAGGAATCTGAAAGTGTAAAAATGGGGAGAGAGCATTTTAAAGACATCTTTCCCCTGAAAGCCGGTGCTTGTGAGCCTGTGCATTTTCCCACACGAATATGCTCGGCCGTTATGTTAGCCAGGCATTTCCTGCGTACGGCAGGTTTGTTATCCTTCATTTTTTTTTCCTTTTCCTTCTCAGGGAATTATCCAAGATTTGTAGCCAACAGTCTCTGCCATATTTTCTCTCAGCCCTTAGTCACACGCCCATATATGGAAATCTTTATCACATAGTCCCTGGCTAGGACAATTTATAGGAAGTGTTTAGTGTATTGTGGTCTTTATAACTAAGTCATTCTAAGGATAAAATGGCGGCAATTGGCATGACTATGTGTGCGTGTGTCTGTGTGTGTGTCTGCGTACATGTCTCTGCGTGTGTTTAGCCTTTGGAGCTGCGAAACGTATTTGACAAGTTTGAAGTCAAGGTTTTATCCCCTCAGTAGTTCTTGTATAGCGAAGTGAATTTTTGCTATTTAGAAAGGAATCTTCCTCACTTTTGCCCTAGAAGTAAAGTGGAAAGGCATGCTGGGATATTTTCCCCATAATAAGGGAGTTCAACCTCTCCACATTTGGATATTTTCCCTGCTTAGGCAGCCACAGCACAGAGAGAGAATTAGTCACAAGGTTAGTCCAGCTTAAATAAGCAGAAGTCAAGTTAGTGCTTCACAGATTGGTCTTTTAGCAGATGCTCTGCCCTTTTGAGGAATGCAAGGGGCAAATGTGAGCTCTTAAGGATATTTTACATTTACGCAATGAGTTACGCTGTTCAAAAAACTTTCTCGTCTTTCTACCCTTGTGCAACCTAATTTCTCTTACCAGAAACCTGAGGCTCCAAAGGTAAGTCAGTTGCTTGAGAAAACACAGCTGATACCACTTTACATTCAGAAACTCCCAGCAGCTCCCACTGCATGAGTGATCAAGACCAAGCTCCTTAGGACAAAAGTGAAAGTTTGAGAAACATTTAGCAACCGTTTATACACATAAGTACCAGTGGTTAGGCACCATGAGGGGTCAAACCAAATAAGATGAATTCTTAGAGAGCTGTAATAGAAATGCGGGAATCTGTCATCATACAAATAATTAATTGCAGTAAGTGTCTTAGTCAGCTCAGGCTGCTGTAACAAAATACCACAGACCAGGTGGCTTAAATAACAATTTATTTCTCACAGTTCTGGAGGCCGAAAGTCCAGGGTCAAAGTGCCAGTGGATTACATTTCCTGGTGAGGACCCTCTTCCTGGCTTGTACCTGTAAGTGGCCACTTACAGGGTGAGTGCACTGATATGAGAGAGAGAGAGAGAGAGAGAGAGAGAGAGAGAGGATCTATTTTCCTCTTTTTATTTTTTATGTACTTATTTTTTTGAGACAGAGTCTCACTCTTGCCCAGGCTGGAGTGCAGTGGCATGATCTTGGCTCACTGCAACCTCTGCCTCCCGATTCAAGCAATTCTCCTTCCTCAGCCTCCCCAGTAGCTGGGACTACAGGCACCCACCTCCAAGCCCAGCTAATTTTTGTATTTTTAGTAGAGACAGGGTTTCACCATGTTGGCCAGGCTGGTCTCAAACTCCTGACCTCAGGTGATCTGCCCACCTCAGCTTCCCAAAGTGCTGGGATTACAGACGTGAACCACCGTGCCCGGCCTATTTTCCTCTTCTTATAAGGGCACTGTTTCTCTCGTGAGAATTCTCACCCTCACGACCTCATCTAAACCTAATACTCCCAAAGGCTTTACTTCTAGATACTATTACACTGGGAGTTAGGGCCTCAACATACGATTTTTCAGAGGACATAAACATTCAGCCCATAGCAGTAAGCAAGTGACTGGGGAAGAGTGGTCTGGGATTGAGCAGTGTTGAGGTAAAACTAGCTTTAAAAATCATGTTCTTCCCAGTGGTCTCCCCCCATGGACTTGATCCAGAATCTGTGAATAGCTTCATCCTGCAACTAGTGATGCATCAGAGCAAAAAAAAAAAAAAATAGGCAGGACATAATGCAGCACTTAGGAAGGAGGACGTGTGTGCGACCATCATCAGACTTTCACTTATAGTTTAAAAGAGAAGTGAGAGTTGCAGCTGTGTGTGAGGCCAGGGTAGGGGAAGGAGGAAGCTGGGGAGGGGCTGGCAGGGAAGACCAACACTATGTCATGGACAACCTCCCTGGAAGGTATTTCCCAAATTTCCTTCCAAGAAGATGGTCTGTTGGTACATTATTACTGACATTTTGGACCCAGATTATGTCTTTTTTCAGAGATATTTGATCACTTGAGCCCTTCTTCATATCCAGATCACCTCCAGGGTTAGTGAGATAGTTAACATATTATAAGTGATATTGACTTCCCCCCAGACGTGGTAAGAGTCTCCTTTTGTATAGGCAGTACAGGTTCTGTGAGTTCGGCCTGTCTGCAGTTAAAGTCTAATACAGGCCTGGGGATGAGTGTATTTGCTCTGCTAAGTAGTTGACTCCAGACACATTTTGCCTGTACAGAGACCTGAAGTGGGCATGTGACTGTGTTCAAGATAAAACAAACAAAGAGAACAGCCTCGGGTGACCAGTGTCATGGAGCCCGGCCAGATAAACACCCTCTGGGTATACCCAATGCCAATTTTGGTATGGGGACCCTTTTACCCATTGTCCTGCATGGGCTTCAAGAGTCCCAGCAACCATTGGGAAATAATTAAATCACCTTATACGATTGTTCTTGGAAGTAAAATGCTAAGAACTGTTTGTACAGGTCAATCGAGTCAACACAGCAGGAAGCAGAGTTAGCTGCTTTCTTTTAAAGGGGCCTAGCACTATATTCTGCCTTCCTCTCTTCTTCCCTCCTTCCATGACTTCCTCCCACTTCAAATTGAACATCTACTATGTTCTGGTACTGCCCTAAGCACAGGGAGTACATAAATGACAAAAGTGTGGCCTGGCATTTGTCCTCTTTTATTCTGTGAATATTTATTTTATGTGCCAGCCTCTATGCCATGTACTAGGCATGCTGCATGGAACAGGAAATGCAGATTCTGCATTGTCAGGATACAGGATAGTGGTAATAGTGCTGAGTAAGTAATTAGGAGTGTCTCAAGAGTCATAGAACAGAGTTCCATGAGGACGTATAACAGAAGGGCCTAACTGAGTTTATGGAATCAAACAACTCCTCATCTGAAAAGGAACATGGAGAAAGTGCTTAAAACGTACTTTTACCTAAGTAAGGTCTATTTTAAATTCATATTCTATCTTCCTAAAGTTAAGACAATCATATGACTTTTAAAAATGTATTTTATTACATTATATTGATTACATGAGTCAAGCAACCAGTTTAATAAGTGAATTAGTTGCTCAAGATTTAGGTAGATTTAGTCTTTGGATGTTTTCGAGACATATCTCAAAAGATCAAACTCAGATTCAAACTTCCTAAGTTCATATGGCAAGTTAGACAGAATTCTAAGATGATCTCCAACATTCCCACTCTCTTCTTCCCTGGTGTACACATTCTCCCAGTTATTTAATCAAACTCTAAGCTGGGTACCATGAAGAGATTTTGCAGATGTAGTTAAGGTGCCAAATCAACTGACCTTAAGGTGGGAAGATTATCTGGGGAGCAGCAGGTGCTGATCTAATCAGCCAAGCCCTTAAAAAGGACTGGGCTCCTGCTGATGAAAGAGATTTGAAGTGTGAGATACATTTGACACTAGGGGGTGGGGAGGATTCTCCATAGCTGGATTTGAAGAGGAATATTAGGGACCTTTAGGAGCTGAGAGCAGCCCCTAGCTGATAGCCAACAAAGAAATGAGGACCTCAGTCCTACAACCTCAAGGAAGTGAATGCTGCCATGACCACATGAACTTGGAAGATGACCCTGAACTCCCGATGAAAAAAAAAAAAAAAACTTTGCCAACGCTTTTTAGCCTTGTGAGATCCTGAGTAGAGAACACAGCCACACTGTGCACAGCCTTCTGACCTATGGCACTGTGAACTAATAGGTGAGCATTGTTTTAAGCCTCTAAGTTTGTGGCAACTTGAGACACAGCAATAGAAAACAAATACAGCTGCTGTTCTGTTTCCCTCTCAGTATGGACGTCTCTATTGCTTCCAGTATGACCCAAATCCTCTTGATTAAAAAGACTGGACATGTGACCAGGTTGGCAAATCATCATATCTCTCACCTCTGAGCATGATGATTGGCTCAGGTATTGGGATTGTGACCTAAGCTGTGCCACCAGTGTCCTTACCTGTGAATTATCAAAGATGAGCTTAAGGCAGAATGCTAACTTCCCCAGGAATGAGAGCCCAGAGCTGCCCATATCCATGACTCCACTAACATGATGAACCTGATTTGAACCCTGAAACCCAAAGAGCATGGAGAGTCCTGACAGTGTTAGAGACTCTGCATCCATTGTCTTTTGGCCACCTAAACCTATGCCCTTCCAGCAACTTGGTTATAGGAACCAAGGCTTCTCCTTTTGATTTGAGCCAGGTCATGCTGAGCTTCTGTTGCAGGCAGCCAGAGAGATCTGAACAATAAAGCTAGAGAGAAGAAAGAACTGTGAGCTAGAAGACACCAGTTCTGCTTATCAGACATTATCAAGACATGGAAGTGTCTCCTTGCACGTAACCTGAGTTTTCTATTTTGTTCTTATAAATCAGTGCTGAAGGACATCAAATGATAGCAAAAACAAACACTAGCCCAATCATATTATCAGAACTTGCAGGGATTTTAGATGCTATCTGGTCAAGGGCCCTAATTGTCTATGTATAGAAGCTCAGCCCAGAGAGGAGGAGCAGCTAGTTAGGTAACAAGGTGGTCATTCCAGAATTATTGGATAAAACTGACCCAGGTTGAATGAAAAATGATGCTCTCTGTATCTAATCCGTTTTCTTCTGTTTTCCATGATTACTTGGGTCTTCCATCATTTCAGTGTCTTTTTCTCAACTTTTCTAAAATTGTGTCTACTGAGCACTGTGACTCTCATGATCCCTATGATATATTTTCAAGCTAGACTCTCCAGTTTCTGAATCTCTGGTGGTATCTCAGTTTGTCAGAGTGATTTCTACTTGATTCTACTAAAAATGTGTAAAACTGTGTCCTGTTGAACATACTGCAAGAAGCTATCCTGGGCACAACTTACCTTTGTGATGACTGTATAAGGATAAATTCATAAATGATTATCTCCCTTGAATACAAATGTAAGTTGTTTCCATAGATACCTGTTCACAAAGATTAATGAGATAAATGTTTTCCAATGCCTGGTTGAATTACACTTCTGACATACCAAATTGTGAACATCTTACTCCATTTCAACACGAAATTACAGAGTAGAAGATCTGGGAGAGGGCCTTAAGGATCACCAGACTCAGTCTCTCATGGATCAGAGAAGGACAATGGGCTCCAAAGAGCGGGAAGGCCTTGGTCAAGGTCAGAGCCTCTCTATTTTAAAAATCAATAGGTCGCCTATTGTGCTTTTAAATGAGATGAACTCACAAACATCTTTTCTTAAAATTTGCCTTTTCTGCATGTATATAAACAAAAGTAGCAAAAAATATGAAATGTAAAGATTGTCCACCACCTGGATTTCGGAGCAACTAGGGAAAGATCTGTTTCCGGGATTAAGAAAAATCTTACCAATGAGATAATAAAATAACCTATTTGTTATTAATTTTAAAACTTGAGTAATTGAAAGAACAGCATTGTTTTTCTTTATAAAAATTGATATACATTTATTTTTAAATATTTGGAAAACTTTAAGCTGTAGAAAGAAGGAGAAGAAATTGCTTATATTCGCACTACCCAACAAAACCAATTTTTAACATTTTTGGTGATTTTTCTTCAATCTTATTCTATATGAATAGAAAGTCTATGAGGATGGCAGTCATAAACATTTTCCCACGTTATTACATCTTCTTTATAAATATCTACTAAGCACATGTGGTATGTTTTTCTTTAGCAGCTAACTATTCTATTATGGGAATGCTGGTTTTAAAATAACCTTACAAGGAGCATCTTCATGTATAAATATATTTTTCCATATTTAGGAGTATTCTCTTATTCCTCATAAATGGAATTTCTGGATCTGTTGTGCATAGCTGCATAGCTATGTTGATAGACATTACAAGAATTAAATAAGTATGTTAATCAGAATGAGCCAGGTGAGCTGTGGTAACAAGCAGCTCTATTATCTCAATGACCTAACAAAAATAAAAATTTACTTCTTAGTCATGGGAATTCGTTTTTGGGTTCAGGTTACTCTCTGAAGCTGCTGTCCTCGTATGGGGACTTAGCAGTCCAGACTTTTCAGTGCTTAGGTTCTACCCTCTCAACCAAGCCTGCTCTCTTATTACATCTTTATGGGAAGGTTCCTAAATACTCACTCATACCCCATAGGCAGAACTTGTTACATGGCCCTGTCTGCCTTCAAGGCAGTGGGATTGGGTGGGAAAGCGTGGTCCATCCATGCACCAGAAGTAGGTGAGCACTTTCATGTTATTGACCAATTACATTTCACAACAATTCACATGCCCATCAATTTGCATGAGAAAGTCCTTTTCACCACATGCATTTACTATACTAATTGCATATTACTCCTTTAAAAAAAAGCTTTGCTACAGTGATGGGCAAAAATATTTAGTTTTTATCCCTTTGATTACCTCAAGGTAGACTTTTTAATTAATTAATTCATTCATTCATTTAATCAATCATTCAACAAATACAGTTTTGCGGCAATGATGAATTGGATATGTGGTGGTGGTCCCATATGATTATAAGGGAGCAAACAACTTTAACCTCAGTATGAATGAGGATGACATTGAGGAGCCTCTAGATGTGAGTCCTGAGGAACTGACAGAGTTGTGAGAGCTGGAACAGGAACTCAAGAGCTTAAAGAAGAGTCAAGAGAAAAGGAAACTGCAGAAGAAAAAGACAAAACCCTGAGAAAATTCACTGTCAAGGGTTTGGCAGAAGCCTTTGTAGACCTCAGCAACTCGGAAAGTTTGAAACCATGGACCCTAACACTGAAAGGTTTTCATTGGTAGAGAGGAGTGTTCATGATGCATTATCTACTTACAAGCAAATCTATGATGAAACAAAGAAATAAAGCAAGCATTCTTTTCTTTTCTGAAAAGAGTGACACCTCCTCAAGAACAGCCCCAGGCAGGCCCTTCAGGAGGTGCTTCAAAAGAAGGTATTGTTTTCATAGATGACAGCTCCATGCGTGTTATTACCCCTTCAGTCCTTCCAGTGGGACAAACTGGAGAAGCAGAAGACAGTGATACTGATGATCCTGACATTGTGTAGGCCTAGGCTAATATGTGTGTTTGTGTCTTAGTTTTTAACAAAAATGTTTAAAAAGTGAAAAATAAAAAACTGTGAAAGGAGAAAAAAGCTTATAGAATAAGGATATTAAAAAGAAATATTTTTGCACAGCTGTACAATGTGTGTTTAAGCCAAATATCTACAAAATAATCAAAACATTTAAAAAATTAAGAAGTTTATAAAGTAAAAATGTTACAGTAAGCTAAGGTTAATTTAGTATTGAAGAAAGAAAAATATTTTCTATAAATGTAGTGCTGTCTAAGTGTACAGTGTTTATAAGGTGTACAGTTGTATCCTAAGCTTTCACATTCACTCACCACTCACTCATTGACTCACCCTGAGTAACTTCCAGTCCTGCAAGCTCCATTTATGGTAAGTGACCTAAACAGGACAGGGTGTGCCATTTTTTAACATTTTATATTGTATTTTTACTGTTTTCTGTTTGAATATGTTTGGATACACAAATACTTATCATTGTGTCATAATTGCCTACAGTATTCAGTAGAGTAACATGCTGTACAGGTCTGTGGCCTAAGAGTGATAAAATCATACCATATAGCCTAGGTGTGGAGTAGGCAATACCATCTAGGTTTGTATATGCATACCCTATAATGTTCACACAATGACAAAATTGCCCAAAGAAAACATTTTCATTGTAAATACATGACTGTATTTACTTAACAGGTGAACCAGGCACCGACCCAGGTATTAGGTCTCTAATGGTGGACACATACACATGGCCCCTTTCCCCATGGGCTTTGTGATCACTGACTAGTTACGGTGCCTCTTTTATGAATTGTCTGTAAATATCCTTGCATGTCTGTGTTTAGGGTTCTTTGCATTTTTCTTATTGAGTTACTTCAGCTCTTTATAAAGAAAAGATAGCAGCTCTTTTTTGCATTCACTGCAAACTTTTTTTCAGTTTGCCTTTTAATCTTAATTTTGGTGATGTTTTCCCTTTTTTACAGATTTTTAAAATTATCTATTCAAATCTCTTGGTCTTTTGCCTTTAAATTTCTTTCCTTACTTTTAATCTTAGGAAATACTAAAAATGGTTATTTCTGAGTTTTTTAGAACTTTTCTCTTGCTAAAAATCACCTTGTGAGAAAACACACACCTACACTCACATATGTGTATGTATGTGTATAGATATTTTTAGAGAGAGAGCATGAGAGTGTGTGTGTGTGAGAGAGAGAGAGAAGGAAATAGAGAGAGATGGAAAGAGAAAGGAGGGAGAGAATTCAGTGGATAATTCAATTCCAGACTCTTTATGCAGGTTATGAACCTAAAGGCCACTTTAGCAATCCCAGTGCCTGCCTACCATTCCTGATTGCCCAGTCTTTTCTCCTCTTGGGGTTCCCAGATGGAAGGTGCTATGGAAGGTGCTTACAGTCCTTACAGCACTACAGAAGGTGCTGTAAGGACTAGACAGAAGAATAATGCATGGTCTGTCCTTCTAGTTTATAAAATCACACGCACAACTACACAGGCACATGCACGCAGAGCTCATTAATTCAAGGCTGTGTGTGGTAAGAAACGAGTGAGTTGTGTAGACTGGATGGACTCCAAACTTTTCGTTTTGCAACCCCGTTAGTTAAAAACATGTTGTGCAAGCACTTTCAATACATATTTCATAGAATTCAAGAGACTATCAATTGTGCATTACATCATTACGTTATATAGCATGAAGAAAGAAAAATATCCCTGCCAAATTGTGACATAAGCTTTCTGTAGGTATTGATTGTAAAATGCATCTCAATATGAGAGATGTTAAAATGCGAAACAATGTGTGTCTCAGAACTGTTAAAAAATGATCATATACTTCTAAACGGATATATTATGTCCTTTTAAAAGCACACACAAAAATGGGAGTTTTAAAAGGTTGAAATTTTATAAGCAAAAGTTCAATACCTTCCTGTTGTACCCCAAAGGATCACTACAGACACCCGACTCTGGAGGCCACTGGCATAGACAGAGGTCCCGTGTGGGTCCAGAAGAGTGAGGAGCTCTTAGCTGTCTGTGTGGCTCTGGGGAAGTGGACGAGCATTTCAGAAGTGCCCAAACACAGAAACAGGAAAAGCATCTGAGTGATATTAGGTGACAGTGAAGCCAAGGGACCAGAAGTGACTGTGATTCTCAGCCTCAGTGTTAGGGGGAATGGCATAAGTAGGGTAGCCAGGCGAGGAAGCTACTCTCTGGGAGAAAGATAAACAACTTAGGGAAATAACGGCATGTAAATGGAGCTAATTTGAACAGTGTAAGCAGATGACAGCTGGGCACTGTATTTAATGTCAGCATAGACAAAGAGCAACACAAGATTTGGGTGGGTGCCACTTAAGGCTGATCTTACAAGTCAGACGTGCAGTGTCTGTAACAGAAGTCACAAGTGCCTGGCTCAAGATAGCTCTCCGACTGACGGTCACAATTTCTCCTTTGAAGATTAATCTCTTTCAGTTAAAGGACTGAAGACTCCAATTAAAATGCAATTACCCCCAACAGAGGTAACCAACATCTTTTTCTTGTGAGAGGACAGGTTGCTGAGAGGAAGGCACTAAAGAAATACAGTGTGAAAGCTGGAGGTGGATTCTTCTGGTATTCCAGAAGCTGGATAATTTTGGAATACCGGATTCTTCTGGAATGCTTCTCCACTTCCCCAGAGCCACACAGACTCAGCTAAGAGCCCCTCACTCTTCTGGGCCCACACAGGACCTCTGTCTATGCCAGTGGCCTCCACGGTGGGGTGTCTGTAGTGATCCTTTGGGGTACAACAGGAAGGTATTGAACTTTTGCTTATAAAATTTCAACCTTTTAAAACTCCCATTTTTGTGTATGCTTTTAAGAGGACATAATATATTCATTTAGAAGCATATGATCATTGATCATTTTTTATCAGTTCTGAGACACACATTGTTTCACATTTTAACATCTCTCACATTGGAATACATTTTACAATCTACATACAAAAGCCTATGTCACAATTTGATTGGCAGGGATATTTTTCTTTCTTCATGCTATATGTGATGATGTAATGTACAACTGATAGTGTCTTGAATTCTATGAAATATGTATTGAAAGTGCTTGCACAACATGTTTTTAACTAATGGGGTTGCAAAACGAAAAGTTTGGAGTCCATCCAGTCTACACAACTCACTTGTTTCTTATCATACACAGCCTTGAACTAATGAACTCTGCGTGTGTGTGTGTGCCTGTGTAGTTGTGCATGTGATACTAAAATCTTGAAGGACAGACCACACATTTTTCTTCTGTCTAGTCCTTACAGCACCTTCCATAGTCTAGGCCAGCAGTTCTCAACACCATCAGACTTAACACCCCTTTTATAACTAGTATTTTATGATGTCCTTTTTATGATCTTAAAATTAAATTCACAAATACATTTTTTAAAAAGCTCATATTGTATTAGTTGGGTTCCCCTCATTGCTAAAACAAACGTGCCCTAATATATGTAATAACTTAAACACAATAAAAGTTTATTTCCAGCTCTCATGATAGGACTGGGCAGATAAGTAATGGGCAGGGAGTTGAAACAGATATGGAGGCATGCACCTGGGAGATTTCCGTGGGCCAGGCCTGGAAGTGGCATGTACCACTTCTGCTCAGGGGCCATTGGCTGGGACTCAAGCACATGACCACACCTGTATGCAAGGGTGAATGGGAAATAGAGTCTAGTTGGGAAACCAGGAGAGAGAGTGGAATGTGGACTTTGGTGAGCATCTAGCAGTTTCTGCCACAAATATAATGCCTTGTTATAAAAGAGAAATAAAAGAATTTACAATAAAACAATATGATTTTCATTATGTAAACCCTTAGGATAGTCACACCAGAAGACATGAGTCAAATGCTTTCCCTCATAAGGAGAATGATGTGAATGTGAAGGCCTTAAGTGCAGTTTAAGAGTGGCATGTTGTATTAGTGATTAACATATCCTTCCCTATTTTACTATTACTATCCAACAGCAGTGTTTCCTTTTTTTTTTTTTTTTTACTAGTAATGAGAGTTCCTGAAATAGTGAAAAACACTTAGTAAAATTCTGAACAAAGCACAATCTTCCTTTAATTTATACAGCTGACACGTTACGGGAAAATCTGGTGCATATTAGAACTCTGCAACAAATGCTTTGTACTTATATGTAAAATCAAATTGGGCTCTAGGCTCAGATACTTATAAAGATTTTTTTTTTTTTTTTTTTTTTGCCTCCAGGAATATCAAATGGGGCATTAGTAGGCCCTGAGGGATGAGGGAGAATCCTTCATTGTGCAAAACTTTTCCGGATATTGCAGGATGTCTAGCGACCCCAGCACTCTTGCTAAATGCCAGTAGTACCCTCCCCACATACACAAATCACTGTGACAACCACATATACCTCCACAATTTTCCAAAGCATTCCCATGGAGTCATACTGCTTCCACTGAGAACCACTGGTCTTACTCAATAAATGCCTGACAATTCACTCTTGGGTACTTGAAGAAATGGATAAACAAACTGATTCACTAATCCTGGCATCTTGCTATAAAGCAAAGAATATGAACATATTTGGAATGCCAGCCTTGTGCTATGCTGGGTGATTTTACATAACTATCTCATTTAATCCTCATAATGATCTTGCAAGATATTATAAACTTGAAGGACAGACCACACATCTTCATAATGAATGAAATGGGGGTCTTGGAGGTGAAGTAGCATGTCTGTAATTATATGGTGGGTAAGTATGTGGGAAGCTGGGATTGAAATCTGGGCCTGACTCCAGAATCCATGGTAAATATCCACCATTATTAGGATGACCATATGTCTCCGTTTAAGTCTACTGTCCTGGAGTAATGATTATTAGCACTCCCTTTCACTCTCAAAGAGTCCCAGTCTGGAGAGTAAATTACATGGCCACCGTAAATATTATATGCTGCTATTGTCATCATTATTTATTGCACAGGAAGGTCAAGAGAGAGGGGAAAAAAGCAATATTATTCTTTCTCAGACATCAGTGGATGACTGAGGAGGCAGAATGGGTTTTCTCTTCCCCATTTATCACCTGTGCACTTCTCAAATCATCCATGGAGATTTGTATCTGTTTATCTTCTGGAAAAAAAAAATTTAAACAGTAGGAAAATAAACACTTTCTAGATATTCAATCTTTTACTATCAAACAGGGTGTTGTACTTTACCTGCAAATAAGCTATGCTGTCTCCTAAGAAAGACTAAGTACTCTTAAATCTGAGAAACAGCTGAAGATAGCGTAGGAAGCTAAACTGAGACACGCTGAGCAAGGTGATGCATTGATGCTTGCTTGCTTGCTTTTGATGAGCTGGTCACATTCTTGAAGTTAGGAAGAAATCCTCCCTTTAGATATTTAAGTTAGAAGCCTATTTCTATCAGCTTCTGGTTCTGACGGTTTTCAAACAATTGCTTTAAACAAGTCACAGTTTTAGACATGTCACATGCACACGTTCAGGCTCAGAGTTACGGGAAAGTACCAGAAAAAATTCACAGGGTAATTTCAACACCCAAATGCCATCTCTGCCACCTCTCCCATCTCATTCCTGTCAATGACTCTCTCCCTCCACTCTGTCTACTATCCCCCCACCTTTTGTTTCAACTCCTTGTGGCATTTGGTGTTTCCCCTCCCAATCTGCAGCCAGGGTCAGCACTGGTGAGGAAAAGTGGGTCAGATTGCCCTCTGTCTCCTGGTGCTGAGCACTCCTATGTTGGTTCAAACACAGAACCAACTGAAACCCACTCAGGCCTTCCCCAGCTGCCATCAGCCACTACCCTAGTGGTGGTCTGAGGGATTTTTTGAAAAGGAAGTAACCTAGTGGTCAGCTGCCCTTCTTGGTTTCCCACCAGAAGCTCTAATAGAAAGAGTCCTGGTGGAGATGCTGAGCCTGACCTCATTGGGGGCCTATTGGAAGATGTGTCTTAGACCCTGGTGGCGCAGGGCAGAGAGGGAGCTTCCGAGCTCTTCCTGGTTTATCCATGCACCATTGCCAAGCTTGGGGATGATGCTTAACAAAGAGCATGGCATTCCATTGAAGACACTTAATAAAATTATAAAATTTAAAAAATAATAATGGTTGAATTGGGCTTAAATAATACCATCCTGTTGTAGTTGTTTCCTTCAGCTTCAGTTGTATTTGGGAAAAAAAAAAAAAAAAAGAAATCACCTCAGAACTGATACAAATTATTAAAATTTCCCCCTCTTCAAGTCTCCATAGCCAAGTAGAAGGTGTGGAGACTGTCAAAAGATGTCTGAAACCTTAAAGGATAAGTACAAAATAATCCCTCTAAGTGTGGATATTGATCGCTTTTGTTGTATAAAGACAGATTGTTCTGCTGAGACCACAGGAAATACACTCCATAAATGCTATCTTTTCTCCCTCCCACATCCATGGCAGACTCTGTTAATTGATCACCTACTCTTTCTGGCTAATTCTTAATAGAATATTTCAGGGAGAAACTGATGAAAGTTGGCAAGGGAGATGAAAGCTGTTTTTCTTTCTGACCTAGAGTAAGCCCACAACGAGGTAGACATTCCCAGAATTTATCGCCCAAGGAAGTTATAGTATTTGATATAGGAATTCGGAATCTTGGAGAATGGACCTTAGACCACCATGAGAAGGATCTCCTAATTTTCTCTCACCCCATCAGTCTGTCTTGAGAAGTCTAGCTATGCTGGAATACTACCAGCTGGGAAGGGATTGATGTGGAGATATGCCGGGTGGTAGGCAGGGAGGCCCTGGAGAGGAACGCAAGCTCAAGATGAGTACTTTACATTTTGGAAGCCAGATTACTTACAAGTAGCACTTTGGGTCTGCTTTCTCTGCTGATATCCTGGAGCCTTAAGCAAAGTCGATCTATTCATTCATTCAACAAACAATTATTGGGCATCTATCCTGTGGCAGTCACTGAGCTGTGATCTAGAATAAGAAGATGAATGACACAGATACAATCTGAGGATGATAAACCAATTACAGCTATTTTTGATCTTGGTGGTAAGGGCTTTGAGTGGCAAAACATGGACAGAAATCTGGGGTGACACAGCAGGGGATCCCAGTGTTCTAGTTAAAAGGTATCTATTCTCCAACGTGATTTCACTGGATGGACTGGACACAGAGAGAAGAATTATGGGCAGGGCTTGGGCAGGAAGATTAAAGAGGTAGCTACTCCCCCAAGAGTTGGGGCCATGAGATCCAGGCACCTTATTCACATAAAGGCTCTTTTCTTTCGCTGCCAACTTTGGAGGATCAGGGTTTGATTTTTTTATAGGGGGTCATGGAAGCTAAAACCTTGGCAAAGAGCAATTTGTGATCTGCTATTGTGTTTTTCTATTCCCTTCCACAGGTGATTCCTAGAAGTCTCCATTTTGAAGTTCTCTTGTCCTTTGACCAAGCATCCAGCACATCCTCACAACACTCCAAAGCCACCTTGAAGACTCTCTTCAAAGCAATTCTTACTGTTGATACCACCACCATTGTTCCTGACACATGAAGCAGGAGGACCCAAGGCCAGAGGTCATGGCGGAGAGATGAGCAGATAGTCCTCAAAGGCAGACAGGGCTGGGGTTGAAGAGGAATTCCCTAATAGCTGTTATAAATGGAGATATGACAGGTGTGAACAAACAACCTAGGACTGGAAGAAAGAAGAGGGAGGAGTCAGGTAGAAATAGTACTAAGAGTGGATGCCTGGGCTGTGTAGTGACATAAAGGGGCTTAAAGAGGGCTTAGGGAGCAGATCTGAGAGGAAGAGAATGAAGGAAGGTAAAGAATTCAGTCTTTGGCATTCCGATATGTAGTGAGGGCTGGGGGTGGTGACAGACTAGATTTAGGGAGTCTGAGGGTTGGGTGTTGGTTTGTGTTCTTGAAATTACTTCCTCAGGATTTTACATCTAACCAAATATTAACAATCATTTACTAAATAAATATTATTCCATCCCTGGATGGGCAGACGGGAGTGTTATGCCTGCCTCTCCCCATCCCGTATCAAAAAATTAACAAAGACAGTTCAATTCATGACCCCAAGGCTGTCACAATCCAGACTAAGAAGTGCCCTGAGAGCCTGGCGGGATCATCTTGGTGCACACTCAGTAGCCAGGGGATCTGAGTGGCCAAGGAACACCCAGAACTCCTGCCTTCTATAAGTCCAAGGCTGAGCATAGCAAAGTATGGAGAGGGGAGGGTCTTCTAACATTGAAGTAAGAAGGAGCAGACTTTTCAGCAAGAAGAAAAGTCCCAGAAATTCAGATAAGATTACAAACAAATTATAAAGCGACAGGCTGGCTGAAACAATAATATTCAAATTAGTTCAATTCAGCAAGTACATATGAGTGCTCCTGTGTGCCCATCCTGGGCTAGTCTACTTGAGGGAATGGACACAGGAGAAACGAACAGGGTTTAAAGGGGAGGTAGTTCTTCAGGCACAAAGCTCTGCAGATGGCTGCCTCTCCACTGGGAACCCCATGACAATTCACACAAGATCTCTCCCAAGACCTCTCAAAGCAATTATTTTAAGACCTCAGTCCCTGCCCCCAAGCATCCAGGAGTCTGTTTCACTGGTATCAGATCAAGCAGACCGTTCCTGAAACTTTTGTAGAGAAATGGAAGTGATTTGGTTAAAACAGGGAATTTTGGCCGGGCGCAGTGGCTGACACCTGTAATCCTAGCACTTTGGGAGACCCAGGCGGGCAGATTGCCTGGGCTCAGGAGTTCGAGACCAGCCTGAGCAACATGGCGAAACTCTATCTCTGCTAAAAATACAATAACGAAAAAATTAGCCAAGCTTGGTAGCATGCGCCTGTAATCCCAACTACTTGGGTGGCTGAGGCTTGGGAATTGCTTGTACCTAGGAGACGGAAGTTGCAGTGAGCCGAGATCATGTCACTGCACTCCAGCCTGGGCAACACAGCAAGACTCTCTCCAAAACAAACAAACAAACAACACAAGGAATTTCAAAGATGAAAGCAAGAGCAAAGATGGAGAATGGGTTGGAGGTCGAAAAAACACAGAAGTAAGAAGTAGAGGCTAGTGAGGAGAGCATGAATACTTTAGGCTGAGTTGATGGCAGCAAGTAGAGCCAAGGGACAGGGAGAATGAAGACATAGTCTCTACTGACTGGATGTAGAAGAAATGAAAAAGCAGAGTCTAAGATGACCTTCAGTAGGAGTGGTAGAAGGGTGAATGAGGAAAGTCAGTAGCTCAGAAGAGAAGCATTTGAAGAAGGAAGACAATGAGTTCAGTAATTCAAGACTCGATCTTTTCTTTCCTGACCTCTTCCTGTGGTATCCCTGTTGGGTCCCCCTCTCCAGGATTTGTTCTCCAGTCCACCCTTTGCACTGAGTTTCTAAAAGGTAATCTTTACTGGATCATTCTCTGCATCCAGCCTCACAGTAGTTGCCACCACCTTGAGGTGAAAGGCCAAGGTCCAGAGCATGGCATACAAGCTCTTGGAGCTCTGCCTTACCTGTATCTTAGCCTCATATCCTGCCATTCTCCTTCTTGGGCTCAACATTCCTGCCATCCTGAAATAGTTGCATTGAAAAAGAAAGCCAGTTTCATGTGTCAGTACTTCTGTACTTGTTAACCTCACCCTGAAAATTTATTCCTACATTTCCTAGTTGAACTTCTCACCATCCTGTATCAGGTGGCTAAAAACCCAGCAAAGCATTCCCTGATGGTCCTCTCCACTCTCCAAAGGAAGGTTTGCTCCAGGAATGCAAGTCTGATTCAATATATGAAAATTACTCGATGTAATCTTCCATACTAATGGCTAAAGGAGAAAAATCACATAGTCTTATCAACTGATATAGAAAAAGCATTTTAAAAAATTATTCATTAATTATTAACATGTATTCATGATGAAAACTCTTAGAAAAAAATGAATTAGAGGGTAACTTCCTCAACTTGATAAAGAGTGTCTACCAAAAGGCTCGAGGTAATATTATTTTTAATGGTGAAGGACTGAATGCTTTCTCCATAAGATCAGAACAAGACAATGATGTCTGCTCTCACCACTCTTATTCAACATAGTACAAGTAGTTCTGGCCAATTTCAAAAGGCACGAAAAGAATAAAAAAAAAAAAAAAAGCATGTAGATGAGAAAGGAAGAAATAAAACTGTCCCTATTTGAGACGAAATGATTGTCTAGGTAGAAAATTCCATGAAATCTATAAAACAACAACCTCCTAGAACTAATAAGTGAGTTCCTCAAGGTTGCAAAATGTAATACAAACATACAAAAGCCAATTTCATTTTGGCATCCATAACAGATGGAAGTTATAGTACTTGACACAGGAATTTGGAATCTTAGAAAATGGATCTTAGACCACCATGAGAGGGATCTTCTAGTTCTCCCTCACCCCATCAGTCTGTCTTGAGAAGTCTAGCTATGCTGGAACACTACCAGCTAGGAAGGTAGTATCTGATGTCCATAACAGATAGACACCAAAATAAAAAATAAATGCCATTTACAGTTGCTAAAAAAAAAAAAAAAACAAGTATAAAACTAATAAAACATGTACAGGACTTCAACTGTACGTTTTGTAGTGGAAAACTACAAAACATTGATGAAATAAACCAAAGAAGATCTAAATAAATGGAAAGACATTGTGTGTTTGTGGATTAGAAGATTCAATACAATAAAGAAGTCAATTCTTTGCAAATTTACGTGGAAGTTTAATGCAATTCCTATCAGAATCCCAGCAAGATTTTTGTAGATATAGACACGATTATTCTAAACTTTATATGAAAATGCAAAGGAACCAGAATAGCTAAAATAACTTTGTGAAAGAATAATAAAGTGGGAGGAATCAATCTACCTGATTTCAAGATTTATTATAGAGCTGTGGTATTTACAGAGTGACAGACACATAGATTGATGAAACAAATAGAGAGCCTAGAAACAGACCCAGAAAATATGCCCAACCGAAATGTACAAAAGCAATTCAGTGGAGGAAAGATAGCCTTTTCAATGAAGCTCAACTTAAATCTCATATGTTTAAAGAATTAACTCAAAAATAGATCACAAGCTTAAATGTAAAACTATAAAACTTTTAGAAAACAAAACCCAGGAGAAAATCATGGGGATCTGGGGCTAGGCAAAAAGTTCTTAGATTTGCCATCAAAAGTCTGACCCATAAAAGAAAATAATAATGATTGGATTTCATCAAAATTTAAAACTTTTGCTGTGTAAAATGCCCTATTATGAGATTGAAAAGACAAGCTTCAGAGAGCAAGAAAACATTTACAAGCCACATATCTGACAAAGGATTAGTAGCTAGATGCATAAAGATCTCTCAAAACCCAACACTAAAAAATAAAACAAAAGCAATACAATCAGAAAATGTGAAAAAGACATGAAGAAACACCTTACTGAAGAGGATATATGGATGGCAAATATGCTTTTGAAAATACGTTCAACATCATTAGTCATTAGGAAATGTGAATTAAAATCACAATGAAATGTCACTATGCAACAGAAAGGCTAAAATAAGAAATAGTGACAACACCAAATGCTGGTGTGGATGTGTATAAACTGTATCTCTCCTATGACTGTATCTCTTCTTCACCTCTCCTATATTTTTGTGTAAACATGTTTCCATTTCTCTGGATAAATACTCCTAGGTATTTATCACACAAGTGTTCACAGCTGTTTTTCTGGTAGTCGCCCCAAAACTGTAAACAACCCAGATGTCCTTCAACAGGTGATAGCTAAATGCACTGTGGTACATCCATTGGTAAAAAATATCAGCAATAAAAAGAAATGAACTTCTGATGTGCACAACAAATTGGATGAAGCTTCAGGAAATTATGCAGAGTGAAAAAAGCCAATTCTAAAATGTTACATACTTGATTACAGCATTTATAGAACATTCTTGAAATGACAAAATTATAGACATTGAGAATGGAGGAGAGGTTGCCAGGGGTTGAGATGGGTGTTGGAAGGAGGAGATGCAGTCAATAAGGTGGTGTGGCTATAAAAGGATAATAGCAGGGCTATTTGTGGTGACGATATTGTTCTGTATCTTGTCAATATCCTGGTCTGACATCATACTATAGTTTTTCAAGACGTTACCATTGGTTGAAAATGGGTAAAGAGTACACTGGATTTATCTGTATTGTTTCTTACTACTGCATGTGCATCTACAGTGATCTCAAAATTAAAAGTTGAATTTAAAAAATAAATCACAAACCACACTCATGTATTATCTCATAGTCAGAGGCCCAGGCCCAGCATAACTGGGTCCTCTACTTAGGTCCCAGCAGTCTGAGACCAAGGTGCCTGCCAGGGCTGCCGTCTCATCTGAGGTTTGGGGTCCTCTTTCGTGCTTAATCAGGCTGTTGATGGAATTCAGTTCCTTGTGGCTGTAGGACTGAATTCCCCGTTTTCTCACTGTTGACCACAGACCATTCCAGAGACCAACAGCTGCTTCTTGCCACGTGGCTCTTCAATATCCCTTCTCATGCTTTGAGTCTCACTTTCTAGGAGGGCCCAGGCCCATTTATGAAGTTACTTGATTAGGTAAGTCCCACTGGGATAATCTCCCTTTTGATTAACAAGTCAATAGATTAGTAACCTAACCATGGGCACTGATACTCAATCATATTCACAGGTTCAGGAATTATGTGAGATGTGTACACCAGACGGTGAGAATTCTCGGGACTGCCTTAGAATTCTGCCTCCCACAGACCATCTTAGCCCCAGCATTCTCTGTGGGATAGGCAGAAGTCTTTGATGGGACTGCACCACAGTGCAATTCTTCTCTCTGCCCATTCCTGTTGTTACCAAACAATCAATGGGCTCACTTCCCAATGCACATAAAAGTCAATACCATGCACTGGATTTTGAGAAAAGAAAGGCTTTATTTCTAGCCAATTGTCAAGGAAACAGGAGGAAACACTCCAATCTGTCTTCCTGAGCTGGGGACTGGGTCAGGCTTTATAGACATATGGTGATGAGCCATGATCTGATTGAGTCTTTCAATGAAGTGCTGCCGGGGAGGCATGATCTGACTAGATCCTGCCATGAGGTGACACCAGAGCTCCATCTGATTGGATTCCATATCCTGCCATTCAGGTTCTGCTTCTTCATTCAGTCACTGCTCCCCAGTTTGAGACCTTAGGTTCTACCCATGGTTGAGTCGTTGGTTCATCCGGGCATGCTCAGGTTAGGTGATCTTCAATCTGGAGGATCCTGGCAACTGAAAAACAGCTCACAACTTTCTGACATAAAAATTGAACCAGAGTGGTCTGGTGCAGTTACATTATTTTCTTTGTTCCCTACTGTTGTGGATCCTTAGAGCAATTGCCCATAAACTTTCTGCACTTAAATCTTGGCCTGTGAGTCTGTTTCCTGAGGAACTGGGAGTGGTATTGTTGTACCAACCACTGAGCTAGAGGGCATGGAAGACTGACCGGTAACATTTTATTTATTTATTTTTTGGGGGACAGAGTTTTGTTCTTGTTGCCCAGGCTGGAGTGCAATGGCACCATTTCGGTTGCTTCAACCTCTGCCTCCCGGGTTCAAGCGATTCTCCTGTCTCAGCCTCCCAAGTAGCTGGGATTACAGGCATCCACTGCCACGCCCTGATAATTTTTTGTATTTTTAGTAGAGATTGGGTTTCACCATGTTGGCCAGGCTGGTCTCAAACTCCTGACCTCAGGTGATCCACCCACCTCGGCCTCCCAAAGTTCTGGGATTACAGGCGTGAGCTACTGCGCCGGGCCCTGACCAGTAACATTTAAAAATCTGGGCACAAGTTATACTTGGGACCCTACTTAAAAAGAATTTGATAGAGCTGTTGGGGGTAATCCCTAGGGCATCAAGTCAGGAGTACTACGTGGATAATCACTGGCAACCAGGTCACTCAATGATCTTCCTCCAGATTCTGTTTCCTGTAAAACTTGATCCTTCTTTATCATCACCATCACTGCCATCGTCATCACCATGACATCATAATTACCTTACACTGAAAGCTCAGTGTGTTCCAAAGAGTGTGCAAAACATCTTATCTACCATCTGATGAGTCATTACAGCAGAGTAGTTAAGGGTACCAGGAGTTAGACTACCTCGTGTTGAATACCAGCTTCTCCATTTAATAGCAACATGGCTTCAGTTGGGTAAACTTTCTGAGCCTCAGCTTCCTCATCTATAAAATAGGGATGGTATTTGTTTGATAAAATAACCCTTCATGTATAACTCTTAATACAGTGCTTGGTACAGAGCAAGCATTCCATAAATGTTAGCGATTTTGTAGTCTCATTTAATGCTTATGACAGCCCTGCAAGAGGATTTATAGCTGAGTAAGCTGAGGTTCAGAGAGGGTAAGCAACTTCCCAGAATCTAACAAACAACTAAAGAGTGCCAGGGGTAAGATTTCAACCAAGTTCCTTCTGAGCACGAAGTGTTAGCCCTTAACCATTATTCTGTCTTGTTTCACAATCGTGGGGATCCACAGGGGTGACAACAATGCCTTAAGCAGAACGCAGAAAGAAAAACTGAAAACATACACACAGAGTCAGAAAATCTCTGAAAAGGAAATGCTCGCGAGAGGGATTCCTAGTGTTTTACCTGCAGGGTGTCAGGTTTCTGAGCCCAAACCCATGTGCTGGTTTGTGGCTTCCTAAGTAGTGTAGTGGAAGTCAAAGTCTTTCTTCTTAAAAAAGATAAGCTGGGCAATAGCCCCTCAGGAAAATGTGATTGCAGCTCCATGATCCCCCATCCAGAAGTTCTGAAATTCAGACAGCTCTGGAAACCAAAAGTTTTTTCATAATTTGTTTGGTGGCAAAACCTGACTTGGCCTGAATTAATGCAAGCTCATCACCGTCTTGTTGCCTTTCTTGGGATGAATCGTCATACATTGCTGCAGAAATGCTCACGGGATGATTTGCGGAGAGGCTGGCCCAGACTCCACTGAGCTGTCAGCGACTATGTTACCTTTCTAAACTCTGAAAAATTCTGAGTTCTAGAACACATCTGGCCCTCCAGATATTTCAGATGAGGGCTTGAAGATCTTTTTCTATTTTTTTTTTTTTTTTGAGACAGGGTCTCGCTCTGTCATCCAGGCTGGAGTAATGAGCTATGCAGTGACATGATCACAGCTCCCTGAAGCCTCAAACTCCTGGTCTCAAGTGATCCTCCCACCTCAGCCTCCTAAGTAGCTGGAACTACAGGACACCATGTCCAGTTAATTCTTTTATTTTTTTGTGGAAACAAGTTCTCACTATGTTGCCCAGGCTGGTCTGGAACTTCTTGGCCTCAAGGGATCCTTCTGCCTTTGCCTCCGAAAGTGCTGGGATTACAGGCATGAGCCACCACACCTGGCCTTTTATTATTATTTTTGACCATTTTTACTAAGCACCAGAGCCAAGTGTACAAACCCATCAGATTTTATTTAAGAGTGAGCTTCATTTAAATAACCTTTATCTGAGAGTTTTTCAGAAGCTCCCTTGTTCACTGAGAAGGAAGAATAGCAAGCTCCCGGCCATCCATACCTGTCCAGCTCTAACTGAAGGTGGGCTCAGGGATTCTTGGTGGCCACTGCCCAGTCCATTTCCTGGAATTGTGGTTTTCTTGACACTGTGTTGTAGAACATTCCTGCCTTGTGCTCATACCCCAGAATGCTGAGCCATGTGTCTCTGTGATACAGTAGCATGTAGGACTAAGAGGGTTGCGGTGAGAATAGGAGAGGACGTTGGGCCTGTGGCTAAAAGAGCAGAAGAGAGACAGGAATGATGCTCTTCCAGTTCCTCTCCTGAAACCTCTGAAAACAGCAATATTTTTGCTCACAGTATTTTGAATTCATAAATGCCACATCGTCTTCTCTTCCTTCTTCGCATTTAAGTGAAATAAAATGCTCAATGAGGTATAGGCCTGGTCATATTTAAAATTACAAGTTCGGAGTTGCAAAGGAACAGTACCTCTGAATAACTGACCTGTCTCTCAATATTTCTGCTGAGTCTATTCTAACATTGAAAACTCTATTTAGCTACTTTGATGTGGAGCCAAATAGGTGAGCATCATTTTACCACCGTTTGTTTAACTGTACCTTGGCAAATGTCAAGTTCGAGTCTGGATATTTGGACTGTGGTGGGCAAAATGAGGTCGGCAGCCTCCCGATAGGTTTTCTGTCTGGCTGACAGCACCTTACCGACCTTCACTCAGCTCATAGAGAAGGTCGATGCCTGACTCTTAGAGAAACATCGGATGAATAAGCCTTCTGGCTGCTTTCTTCTCTTCGGGATAAATATCAGAGTTCAGCTGGTGCAGAAGATCCTCGCTACAACTCCAGCTCCAGAGCTTACCCTAAGAGCAAACTCAGTGAACACTTGGAGCATCTAAAGTGAAAACAGACCTGGCATGTTGACACATGCCTGTAAGCCCAGAGCTTTGGGAGGTCAAGGCAGGTGGATCATTCGAGCCTGGGAGTATGAGAGCAGCCTGGGTGACGTGGCAAGACCCTGTCTCTACAAAAAAAAAAAAAATTACAAAAATTAGTCAGGCATGGTGGTGTGTGCCTGTAGTCCCAGATACTTGGGAGGTTGAGGCAGGAGGATCGCCTGAGTCCAGGAGGCAAGGGCTGCATTGAGCTGAGACTGTGCCACTGCACTCCAGCCTGGGTGACAGAGGAAGACCCTGTCTCAAAAAATAAAATAAATAAATAAAGTGAAAACAAGTAAAAATATTTCTATATTTGGCCCTTTCCAAATTATTCTCATCCATTCCTTCTCATCAGTTATAATCTTTGGCCAAGTACACAGTTTGGCGATCCCACTTCTGATACATTGGTGGGAAGCAGAGATAAAGGAAAACAACATCAGTCTCTTTTGAATTTAATTCAATTTTACAAACAAATTGAGTACCTCTTTGGCTTGATACTAGGGATACAGGGACTAGGAATTACAGTCAAGTCAAAGGAAGAGACTGCTCACTCTCAAAACTAAGAAGTAGCAAGTAGCACAAGATGTTATAAGAACACATGGGAGAGACACTCAACTTAGCCTTGTTGGAGTGAGGATCAGGGAAGGCTTCCTGGAGGAGATGACAGCTTATACTTAGTCCTGAAGACTGAATAGGAGCTTTTCAGGCAAAGAGGACGAGAAGAGGATGAAGATAGTGTATGCAGAGAACAGCTTATGCAAAAGTTCCAAGGAAAGTGCATGGTTTGAATGATACAGCATGTAATTTATTTTTAAATACTTCAGCATCAACTGAGAGATGTGTGTTCTTTTTCATCAACACCTTAGGAGCGATCCACTAACATGTGAAGTCCTCTGATCAGGGATACATACTCTAGAGTGTTTCATTAGCTTTGAAAGGCTCTAATCGGAAGTCCACACTATAGAGGTAGCTTCTGCAAGAGCTTCAGCAATCTTTGTCTTCCTTCAGCACCAGAGCGTTTATTCATTTGTATAATGGGTTTAGAACTAGTTTTTCATTAATGAAATGAGTTGTTCACAAGATATATGGATGACTAAGAACACGGTAAGGGCCCTCCATGCTTGTGTGCACAGAGTGTAAGAATTTTTCAAGCTCAACAGCTTACACCTTTCATAATGTCCCACCAAGCCTATGACGTCATCTGGTCTTATGCCACACACACATAACAGATGATTCTATGCTGTCTGGCCTGAATCTGACTAGTAGCCCACATGAATTCTGCCACTAGAACATTTTCTCATCATGCAAGATATGTGTCATATAGAGAACAAACATCTCATCAAGCTTAGAAAAATACTTATGTGTATTATAGTGCCTGCTTATCAGTAAATGTTTATATATATAGCGGAATTTGGTCTGGGTCTTACTTTCAGTGCAACCTACACATACCCCTTGGATGGGTAGCCATAGTAGAGGGGATCTCTAATCCTCATCTTGTTTTAACTAAGGCAGGCCATAGATACCTTTCAAAAAGAACCTAAGAATTATGAGAGCCAACTTGGCTGCAGTCTGTTTTCCACAGCAGGTCTCCTTGGTTTGTTTTTAACAGTGCTAGCCATCCTTTCCCGCCACTCCAGGGAGGAAGTTATCCAAGGTGGGTCAATTCAACTGGGCAGCAGGAAGGAGCAGAATCCCATGGAAAGGTGCCCAAGTTCTACCAGGGAGATAATACCGGTCCTGACAAATCTGCTGGGTAATGCAAGGACAAAAATAAGAAGACTGCTTGGTGACTGGGAGAGCTGAGAGAAAGATGGAAAGGGGTGTGAGGCCCTGGTTAGGATGAGCGGGTCAGGACTGAGGCTGTGACCAGCAGGTGACTGCCACAGCACACCTTCGTCATGATGCCAGAACACAGCATGCTAGCTTCAAGGAGCCACTCCCAGCTGGACACCAGCCAGCTACCCACGGCCAAGCTTATTACCTATTGCTCCTCCAGCACCTCCCAAAATCTGCTCTGCCTCCTGCGTTTACCGTTCAGCTAACAGCATCACCCTCCACATGGGAATCACCCTGGGCACCTCCAATGTCATCTCCCCAATTTTAATCAATCACCAAGTCTAAAAACTTCTATCAACAAAATATCTCTTGACTCCATTATAACTGGCCCACAATCAACTGCCTTGGTTCTGGCTCTATCATCTCTCCTGTGGGCCATTGCCACAGCCCACACTACAAGAGCCTCCTTGCTGGTCTTCATACCTCTATCCCATGTCTCAGCTGCCTGTCTGGGTCTCCCACTCTTCCCTGGATTCAGGGTTGCTCTGGTATTCTAGTAGTGCCTCCACCCCTTGGTTTCTTGTTTTTTGCTTAAGCTGTTTTAGTTTTTAGTCCCTTGTGACCAGAGAATATTTAATTTAATTTAATACAGCACAAATCTTTAATATGATATTATTTCACTGCTAACACAGAATTTCTGGCTTATGGTAAAAGTACAGATTTAAAACCCTGTAGAGACTCCACCATTGTTCCCAGTACATCAAATTCTAGAGCATAGATTATTAGAACTGTTTTGATTGCAATGGAGTTAGAAACCTAATTAGGACTAGCTTGAGTGAAAAGGGGAAGTTGGTTGGTTCACTTAACTGAATTATAGGAAACACAACGGTTGTGCCTCAGGGACTGGCATCAAAGACTCAAATATCACTGGAATTCTTCCTCCGTGTGTTGTCAATGTTGTCTTCTCCATGCACTTGGATCACAACCTGTAGCAACTTGGGCCTCACATATGCTAAGTTGCACCCACCTTTTTAAGTTCCAATATGAAAAATCCCAGGGAGGGCCTCCTGTTGGTCTGGTTGGTATAATGGACCTCTAGTCTAAGGAATATGCCTTGGATGGGGTCACCAAGATTGACTCTATATGCCCCTGGACAGGGGCCAGATCATGATACATCACTAATATTAATGACAATGGAGCACTTGGATAACCCACCCAAGTTCTGGCCATGAAAACATAGCCAAATAATTTTCTCCCTGGTCAGCTAATCCCTAGCAATATGACATAGAAGTTAAGCCCTTAGGCTCTGGAGTTAGAGGTGTGTGCATTCAAATCCCAGCTCTCCCAACTATTAGTTGTGTGACCTTGGACAGTGTGCATAGCCCCAGTGAGCCTCAGTTTCCTGATCTGTAAAATGGGGAGGGAAGTATAATGACATTGTGTGAAAATTTAAGGAGGCAGGGCATTGAGAGCACTTAGAACACAGCCTGGCTCTTGGTGTGCGCTTGTCAGCTCTTCCTGCTCCCAGCAGCCTTGGCATGAGTGGGCAGCCTTCAGAAGGCAGCAGGGCCTCAGGCTACTGCCTGCTGCCAGCAGAATGAGATCAGGGTTAATCAGAGGAACAGACTGACCTGATTCCCAGCACTCCAGTGAAGTGACCCATCTGACACCTTGGAGAAGACAGTGCCAGGAAGAGGAGTTGCTTGGCACATGACATTCTCCATAAGGAAAGGCTGAGGGGTCTTTTCAGAGTACCTTTGTCTCCCTGCCAGAGGAGAACAACATCTGGGAGGAAGTATTTCTTCAGCTTCACGGTTGTAATGCCGCCAGCCTTGCGGGTCATAGCCTGGAATCATCTCTTTATTAAATAATAATTAAGAGGCCCCTGTAAAGGGAATCTGGGTCTAATTACCTGACTCATTAAGCTACCCCATTGAAACTGGGAGGTTGTTTTGCTCCTGTGGCCCCACTCTAAAGCAGTTTTCACATTTCTGGAAGCAGCAAGTGGAGTATCACTTTTGTGGGGGGCTCAAACTCAAGGTCCTGTGTTTAAGTATACACGTCACTCAAGAAGGCTCCTACCAAGCATTCAGCTCAAAGGGTGAGTCCTCCCCTTTCCCGTACTGCAAGATCTAAATTGGTCTTGGAACGGAGAACACAAGGAAGGGCCGAGGGACCAGCTGGGCAAGGAATCAGCTCATTAGTAGCCTCTATGGAGGTGTTGAAATTGAGCAAGTTAAAAGCATATTAGTTTAAATGAGACTTTTCACAAATGAGGGGAAGTGTTTAGGTAGGAAGCAAATGTAATCATTTTGTGACGGGGCATAATTTGATAATTAATGGGGAAGTTGTCAGTATAATCTTGAGGGAGCCTCAGGAAATGAAGAAATCTGTCTTTATTAAGGGAAACTCAGGAGAAAAAGTTATTGGAATGCAAGCAATTCACCAGCAAGGTCCTGGTAGCAAGTCCTTATTAGATGTGTGTGTCGGGATCGTCTTTCTGCCACATGTATATGTTTTGTCTTGATTCACCAGGCCCACTACCTCTCCTAATGGGAATGTAGAGAATAGAGAACACTGAAGGCGGTTGTGAAGCAAACCCAGGCTTCTTTCTTCTTTGCAGATGGGCTGGCCAGCGTCTGCTGTGCTCAGCAGGAAGCAGGGAGAGACAAGTCTCACTGGCTCCCTGGGGGCCAGCCAGATTTTGACGCCCTAAAACCTGTGCAGCCAGGGTTCAGTTTCCCAGAGGGATGCCAGGAGTACGCTTTCATGTGCGAGCCCATGGAAGAGCAAGCCCATGGAAGCACACTGCTAGTATCCCACTGGGAAAAGAGGACTCCCACTTGGCCAGAACAGGAGTCCCAGAGAAAAGCCCCACGAGGGTGCCTACGCACAGTGATTAAGGCACGGGCTCTGGAGCCAGAATGCCTGGCCTCAGCTCTCCACTTGGCCACAGTTTCTCTTGACATTAAGTGTGCTATTCAAGGTCTCTGTGCTTCAATTTCCTGGTGCCTACCTCATAGGGCCAAGGATGGGAAGAGTGATTCTATGTAAAGGACCCACAGCAATGCCTGGTGCTGAAGGTCTGCTCAACAAGTGTCGTTAGCATTTGCTGTAACTACTAGCCATGTGTGGCATCTGAGCACTGGAAATGCAGCCGGCTTGGTTGATATGTGCTGTAGGTGTAAAATGCACACAGAATTCAGACTTTGTGCAAGAAAGAGAATATAAAATATCCCATTGGTAATTTTTATATTGATTGCATATTGAAATGATAGTATTTTTAATATTTTGAGTTAAATAAATACATGTTATCAAAATTAGTATTGCCTACTCTTATTAATTTTCTTATTATAGTAAAAAACACATAACATAAAATTTACACTCTCAACCACTTTTAAGTGTACAGTTCGGTAGTGTTAAGTGTACTCACATTGTGGTGAAACAGATCTCCAGAACTTCTTCATCTTGCAACTCTCAAACTCTATACCCATTAAAAAACTCCCCATATGCCTCTCTCTTCAGCTCTGGCAACCAACCAGTTCTTGTTTCTATGAATTTATATATTTTAGATACCTCATATAAGTGGAATCATACAGTATTTGACTTTTTGTGACTGATTTCTTTCACTTAGCATAATGTCCGCAAGCTTCAGCCATGTCAAATCATGTGACAGGATTTACTTCCTTTTTAAGGTTGAATAATACTTCGTCCTTTTATTTTTTTAAGGTGGCTATTAGCAAATGTAAAATGTATTTGTGGTTCCTATTCTATTTCTCCTGGATAGTGCTAGTTTAGAACTAGCGGTTCTCAACCTCATCAGTTCCAACCCCTCCTTATCACAATGAATTTGTAACACTCTCTTCACTCTCCTGACATAAACTGTATAGATGAAATAACTGATATGCACACATAATTTTTTAAAAAAATATAATGACCTAACTGTAAGTATAAAGAATAAATAAAAGGAAAGAAATCTATAGAGAAAAATATATATTTTAATTTATTGTTAGACAAGAGCACTTAATACAAAATAATCAGACGCTTCAATGAATATGTAAAATCACCACTAATGAGATAAGTGTCAATGCAGAGTAGTCACTCAAATTTTAGAAGTGATGTTGCCAGCAGAAACGTGATTTCCTGAAATGAAACAGTTCAGTCAAATTCCAACAAAACAAAGTACAATATTCTCTCTATTTATATGGTTACACTCTTACAAAAATACATATAAATTTAAATGAAGCAAAATATATAGGTATATATGGAAACTGTAATTAGGTTCTGGGCTCAGAGACTTCAAAATAGATTTTTCACCTAAATGAATGCCCAATGAGATAACTACAAATCCAGAGGACCCCAGATAAATTTTTCACTTTGCAGAGTTGCCCTCTGCATTGCAGAACATCTTGTTTCCCCGTGTCCCTGTGTATCTATCGAAGGCCTATACCACCCTTCCACCACTGGGACAATCAAAAGCATCCCCTCTACTTTCCAGTGCTCTCCCATGGAGGCAGCAGAGCCTCCACTGAGAAGCAGCGATACTGAATTGTGAGAAACACAGTGTAGTGATCCCAAAGGTCCACTGTTCAGGAGCTGCTCGGCTTTTCTACCTGGTGGTCCCATCCATCCACAGTTCCCACCACGGCTTTCAGTAACTCAGTGTGAGGCAAGTCCTCTGGTCCAGCACTAACCATTCTCCATCACAGACCAGAAGCCTGGATGCTGAAGTTTCTCCAGAACTTCAAACACGACAGACTCAGCCTTTTTCCCCTTAAACCCATGCCTTTCTTTGACATCCAAGTTTCACTGTCACCAGTGTTTTCTCAGGACAAGAAACTTACTCTCCTCTCCCTCCAACCCCACCTCTGACCCTTACATGAGGCAGAATCACCAAAGCCTCTTCTCTCTTTGCTCATGGTTCCATTTCCCCTGCTTCCAGCTTCTCTGTCTCTGCTTCCAGTTTCCCTATCTCTCCCTTGGATCTGCAGGTTTCTCAGTGGCTCCTCATCGCTCTTCCTTACTCTAGTCTGCCACCGCCACTCCATCCTGTTCATCACAGCCCATGAAAACTGGGAAGCATGAGGTCAGCATTCAGTTCTTTGCAATCAGGCCCAATTTTCCTTTATAGTCCTCCAGAAGTCTCCACCAAGGGCTCTTCCCTTTCATCTGAGTGAGACGCAGCATAGCCTAGTGGACAAACGCAGGCTAGGATCAGCAAGAGCTATCCTGTGTTGACCTAGCCCTACACAGTCACGTGCTGCTGAATGATGGGATATGTTCTGAGAAATGTGTCTTTAGGCGATTTTGCCATTGTGCAAAACATCACAGAGTGAATGTACACAAACTTAGGCGGTATAGCCTACTGCACACCCAGGCCATGTGGAATGGCCTATGGCTCCTAGGCTAAAAACCTGTACAACATGTTATCATGCTGAATACTCCAGGCAACTAGAACACAATGGTGTTTGTGTATCTAAGCACATCTACACATGGAAAAGACGCAGTAAAAATATGGGATAAAAATGTTTTAATGGTACATCTGTGTAGGGCAGCTCCAAGATTATTCTTAGGGGACCACCATTGTATATGCGGTCTGTCATTGACTGAAATATGGGTTTCTTTTTTTCTTTTCCTTTTTTTAGAGACAGGTTCTTGCCCTGTCACCGAGGCTGGAGTGGAGTGGTATGATCACAGCTCACTGCAGCCTTGAACTCCTGGTCTCATGCCATCTTCCCACCACAGCCTCCCCAGGTAGCTGGGACTATTAGGCGTGAGCCACCATGCCTGGCTAATTATTTTCTCTGTAGCAATGAGGTCTTGCTATATTGCCCAGGCTGGTCTCAAACTCCTGGGGCCTCAAGTGATCCTCCTGCCTCAGCCTCCCAAAGCTCTGCAGTTACAGGCATGAGCCACTGTGCCCACCCTGAAACATGAGTTCCTATCCAAACTTCACTCCTAATTAGTTGCCTCTGGGTAAATGAGTTAGCCTCTATGTACCTCCTTCTTCCTCTGTGAAACAGGCTTCACCATATGTGCTTTGTGGTGCTGTTATAGATAATTAAGAATGTGCTTGTAAGACGCCAAGGACTAGGCTGGCATGTAGGAGAAACAGCCACTGCTGCATTCCTAGACCATGTTTTCTCTTCTTCAGCATTGTTCCTTCTCTCTACACACTGAGCCAAACATTTGCACAAATTTCACATCATCTCAGTTAGATAGGTACCCCATAACAGATCATAAGGGGAGTTGAAACCTCATTTCACTAGACATGGACTGAGACAAAGAAATATGTGTTTACTAGAAAACAAAGACAGCACTTCTGGTGGGCTGTAAAGTTCCCGAGGGCCATGAGAAGTAGTAACTGACGGGCACTGAGCCGGCAGGTAACTGACTGTACAGCTCTGGTTTTGCTGGGTGGGGTGGATGTGTTTGGGAACTGTAGAGGCGATAGAGACTGTCCACCCTGGCCCTTCAGTCCTGCATGCCCTCTGCACTCAGCCTCAGTCTCTCTAGCAGGTGAAATTCAAGCAAAGATTTTTAACACATCAATTTGAAGGAGTGTCCGACGCATGCCAGCCCTGGGTGCCTAGTGCCTTCTGGATATGGTGCGTCAATGCTCAGGCTGTCATTCACAACTCCAGGGTCCACCTGCTCTGGGAAGCTTTTCCCATTCTGTCACTCCCTGGCCATCCTTCCCTTCTTGGAAGTCCCGAACACTTACCAAGAGCACATCTGGTGATCTTCTCAGTTGGGTTTTTTGTATCTCAGTGAAACAAATGATGAACCTCTCAGGGGCAAGAACAGCATCTTGCACCTCTTCCCATCCCCTATAACCCCAGGTCACAGCTATGCTAGGAGACAGGCAATGAAATGTGACATGAGTGAAGGATAGAGACAAATGTTCACAAATTCAGGAAGAAATTTCAGAGTGTGGGGGATGAAAGAAGTTAACTATGGGCTCACTTTCTCTGAGTTAGCCTGGGCGTGGTCTTGCTTAGAGGACAGGTGAGGTGGCCCAGCTGATGGTTTCATGGCACTTCTCTCATCAGTGGGCTCTGTTCTTTCCATCACACATGCTGGACTCTCAGAAGGATGCATCTCCCTCTGTGCAGATTTTGCCACAAATTACCAGATAGAGATCAATATTAGGTGTGGTCTCTGCCGACTAAAAGTTGAAGACCGTCTCAGAGTGCCTTGAGGAGGTGGACTTGATATCCTAATAGTGCCTACCATCCGTTGAAGGGGGAATTATTTTGGCACAAAAAATTCAAGCATCCAAATGGAGGCCACTCCCCCCACCCCACAAAAAGAAAAAAAGAAAAGAAAAAAAAAAAGACTTGAAAAGAAAAAGAGCTCATTCCCAAAGTTGTTTCTTCCGAAGATAGAACCTACTTGAAACAAAGTTTAACCTTTCTGGGGTTCAAGTTCATTTATTCTTTGCATATACAACTTCAGCAGCTTCTTTATTTCTAAGAACAAAGGCTTGTAAAAAGGAAAAAGTCTCTACGGTCTCCTTGGACATCAAATAGTTCTTCAGAGGAAACGCTTTGATGAGTTAAGTGTAAATGAGTAAGAAACATACGGATTAGATTTCTCATATAATACACACGGATTTAAGAATTAAGGGAAAATCTTTTTGGAAAATGTGGTTTGGATTTGGATTCTGCCTACTCCACAGACACTGATTAAGTTAAAAAAATATGGATTTTCCTTGTGTCTTGCTCTCCATCTTCAACCTCAGGAACTAGCACTCATTCTTTCTCAAGAGTGATGTTGGATAACCAAAGGCCAAGGAGGACTTCTAAATAGGGCACACACAGATGACTAATGTTCAAAAACCAAATAGGTTTTTGCAACAGACTCTCTTCCCAGTAGATTGGGTTTTAAAGCACATTTTAGAAACACCTCTCTATTGGCTACTATGGCTCACTAACCATGAGTAAGCTCTAGCCCTGTGTTTTGGTGAGATAAATACACCACCCTCTGGTAACCAGATTCTGTGGCTGGTAATCCCATTGCAGGAGGCCTCTTGCTACCCTTGAGTAGATGATTTTACCAGCTGTGGCCTTGATGTGACATTACGCATGTGCCACAAGTTGAATCCAATTGAGAATGTTTTCTTTGAGTCAGCACATGCTTTCACACAGTGTCAATCAGAGATTAAATGGGGTTAGAGAGATGAAAGCAGTTGACACAGTACATGGCACATGGAAGGTGCTCACTGCATGGTGGTTCTATTTAAAAAAATTTGAAAATGGACTTTTGTTACCTCTGAGGATCAGAACTGCTCATCTTGCACAGTTTTACTAAGGAGGGTGCTGACTGCAAGGACCAGGCAGCCCTGCTTCCTGGCACCGACCACGCTGGGCAAAATGTCTCTGTCCAGGAAATTGGAAATCAGGTGAGAGATTCTACTTAATGGGCACTGCAGCTGGCTGGAATATAGAGTAAGCCATAGAATGTAGAGCAAGCCACTTTTCTCCTTGGACAGAGAGAGAGCCAGTAGAGAAAGCCCAGCTCAGACAGGAAGAAGGATGAAGCAGAAGCGCAGAGAAAACAGAAATGAGAGGCTGAATCCTCCTCCTCCAAATCCGCACCAGGTCCCCTCGGTGCTGCTGCCATGTATGGGTCTTCTTTCAAAAGCTGCTTTATCAAGACATAATTCATATACTATGCAATTTACCCATATAAAGTGCACAATTCCACACCATATGCAAAAATCAACTCACAATGGATTAAAGACTTAAAGGTAAAACCTGAAGCAATAAAACTCTTAGAGGAAAACAGGGAAATAACTTCTAGCCATTGGACTTGGCAATGATTTCTTCGATATGACACAAAAAACAGGTAACAAAAACAAAAAGAGAAAAGTGGGATTATATCACACTAAAAAGCTTCTGTATAACAGAGGAAACAACAATAAGTGAAAAAGCAAACTACAGAATGCAAGGAAGTACTTGCAAATCGTTTATCTGATAAGAAGTTAATATACAAAATATATAAAGAACTCACATAACTCAATAGCAAAAAAAAAAAAAAAACCCTATTTAAAAATGGGTAAAGGACTTGAATAGATATTTCATGAGAGACGACATACAAATGAACAACAGGTATATGAAAAGGTGCTCAACATCACTAATCATCAGGGAAAGGCAAATCAAAGTCATGAGCTAGCACCTCACATCTGTTAGAATGGCTATTATCAAAAAAGTCCCCAAATATATCAGTGTGTGAGTGTAAAGGTGAGGGTGTGAAGAAAAGGGAACCTTTGTACACTGTTGGTGGAAATGTAAATTGGTGCAAACACTACGGAAAACAGTATGGAAGTTCCTCAAAAAGTTAAAAATAGAGTTACTTTATGATCCAGCAATCTCACTTCTGAGTATACATCCAAAGGAGCTGAAGTCAGGATTCTGAAGAGACATCTGTACTCTCATAATCACTGCAACATTACTCACAATAGCCAAGATATGGAATCAACCTAAGTGTCCATTAATGGATGAATGGATTAAAAAATGTGGTACATACATACAGTAGAATATTATTCAGACTTTAAAAAAGAGGGAAATTCTCTCATTTGCAACGACATAGAAGAACCTGGAGGAAGTTGTGCTAAATGAAATGTCCAGATACAGAAGGACAAAGGGTGCACAATCCCGCTTTTATGACAACTCTATAATAGTCAAACTCATAGAATCAGAGAGTAGTATAGTGGTTATCAGCGGCTGGGTGGGGAAGAATGGGGAGGTATTGTTCAAAGGGTACAAAGTTTCTGATATGCAAGATGCATAAATCTGGAGATCTACTGTACAACATAGAGCCGACAGTTACAATACTGTATTGTATACTTAAAACTTTGCTGAGAAGGTAGATCTCATATTAAGTACTCTTGCCACAGAAGAAACAAATTTAGTTAAAAAAAATAAATATATAAAGGAGGTAGAAGGCAACTTTTGGAGGTGATGGATGAGTTTGTGGCTTTGATTGTGGTGATGGTTTCATGAGTGTATGCTTATCCCCATTAAATATGTACAACTTTTTGTATATCAGTCATACTTCAATACAGTGGTTTAAAAAATAAGGTATACAATTCAATGGTTTTTAGTATATTCACAGGTATGTGTAACCATCACCACAGTCAATTTTAGAACATTTTTATCAGTTCAGAAAGGAACTCTTGTACTTTTTAGCTATCACTCTACCTCCATTGCCCCATCCCTGTAGTCCTAGTCAACCACTAATCTACACTTTTTTTTTTTTTTTTGAGATAGGGTCTTGCTCTGTCACCCAGGCAGGAGTGTAGGAGGGCAATCATGACTCACTGCAACCTCAATCTCCTAGGCTCCAGCCATCCTCCTGCCTCAGTCTCCCCAGTGGCTGAGACCTCAGGTGCATGCCACTATGCCGGGCTAATTTTTTTGTTGTTGTTAATTTTTTTTTTAAGAGACGGGCTCTTGCTATGTTGCCCAGGCTGGTGGTGAACTTCTGAGCTCAAGCAATCTTCCTGCCTCCATCTCCCATTCGTGCTGCCCACCACTAATCCACTTACTGTCTCTACAGGTTTTCCTCCTCTGGAGTTTCATATGAATGCCAACATATAACATGTGGCCTTTGGAACTGACTTCTTTCATGTGTCATAGTGTTTTTAAGGTTCATCCACATTGTGGCATGTCAGTACCTTATTCCTTTTTATGGACAAACAGTATTCAATTGTATGGATACACTACCATTTGTGTATATTTACCTATTCATGAATTGATGGACACTTGGGTTGCCTCCACCTTTTGGCTGCTGTGAATAATGCCACTGAGGTTAACAATAATGAGCCTTGAGGATGTTATGATGAGAAAAATAAGTTAGTCACGTAAAAAAGATAAAGTATGATTCTACTTATACGAGGTATCTAAAGTGGTTAAATTCATAGAAACAGAAAATAGAATGACAGTTGCTGGGAACGAGGCGGGGTGGCAAGTGGGGAGTTGTTTAATGGGGAAGAGTTTAGTTTCACAAGTTTTTGTTTTGTTTTGTTTTGTTTTTGTTTGTTTGTTTGTTTTTTGAGCTGGAGTCTCACTCTGTCGCCAAGGCTGGAGTGCAGTGGCATCGTGTCGGCTCACTGCAACCTCCGTCTCTTGGGTTCAAGCAATTCTCCTGCCTCAGCCTCCCGACTAGCTGAGATTACAGGCGCCCACCACCACCCCTGGAGAGTTTTTAAAAATATTTTTAGTAGAGATGGGGTTTCACCATGTTGGCTGAGCTGGTCTTGAACTACTGACCTCAGGTGATCCACCCACCTCGGCCTCCCAAAGTGCTGGGATTACAGGTGTGAGCCACCGTTCCCAGCCTAGTTTCACAAGTTCTGAAGCTCTGTTGCACAACAATATGAATATATTTAACACTACTGAACTGTATACATAAAAATAATTAAGACAGTAAAATTTACGTTACGTGTTTTTTGCCACAATTACAAACTTTACAAAGCATCTGTGCTTTATTCTCCCCTCCTTTCTTGTAGACTATTTTGCAGTTCAGGCCATGGTGCATGCTGGGCTAGGCCTAACCAAGGTCAGGACCTATCTGGAGGGGTTCACAGGGCCCCCAAGGGGATGCTCATTTGAACACTTCCCCTGTTCTGCAGAGCACAACAAGAGGGTGAGGGCAGGGCCAGTTCTCCAGTGGCCGCAGCTGGAGGCCCACTTGGTAGCCAGCAGGGACATATTGCACGCCAGGTACTCCCCATGAGGATGCTTCAGACCAGCTGGGGCCTTGGCATAGATTTTCTGGCTAGGCTAAAGTCATGCCCACTTCAGTCACTCCATTTTTGCTCATTTCCAGTTGATTCCTCTTTGTGCCAATCATATATGCTGCTAGGAAGGGGAGAATAGACTTAAGTAGGCTTTGGGGTATAACCAAGAACATTGTTTAGGAGAAAATATTTTGAAACAAGTAGGTGCGGGAAGAACCAATTTGTTCCTAAGCCTCTTACTGTGTAGTCAGAAAACCCCTATATAAGTATTAAATAGATTTACTTTCACTCTGATAGCAACTACAAAAATAATTCTATCTGCCATCCATTGTATACTTACTATTTTTCCAAGGACTTAAAACAATTCTATTTCATTTCATCTGATAAAGCTAATATTACTACTCCATTTCACAGATGAGGACATGGAGGCCCAGAGAGAAACTTGCCCAAGAAGTAGAGCCAAGATTTGAATACATGCCTGTGTGAGTCCAAAGGAGTCCTGTATGAATTCAAATATATGCCTGTATGAGTAATTATGAGTAATGACTCATAGTCGTTACTGTACACAGACCTCTCTTATTAGTCTGTCAACATTTACAAAGTGCCCACTGTGGACAAGCTCCTGAAGTAGGCTGTAATGGGAACACCAATAGAGGAGAGAGAAAAACCCATACATGGGGAATGGCAAAGGAATAACTTTAAGTAAGTGCGTATAAGTATCACTGTACTATATATGAATGGGAAGGGTGAATATATAAGTTGACTACATACAGAAGAGAACAATAAACAGTCTAGCTGTGTCTTTGAATCATAGGATTTTAGCGTTGAAAGGGATCGATCCGAGCCCCTGGGGCGAGGTAGGGGAAGCTGCTGGCTGCCGTTTTCGCGGTTTTCTCCCAGTGTCCAGTAGAAATGGCGGCGGCGCAAAGTATGGCTGGGCCAACCCAGGGTCCCCCAGGACCCTCCGCTCTGCGCGACAAGGGGCCTGCGCTCGCCAAGGCCGAGGGGCAGGAGTGAACGTGGCCCCCGTGGGTCTGCGGCCCCGATAGGCTAGCCAATTGTATAGAATTTAAATCATCTCTCAGATGTATACAGTAGAACTCAAGAAGACAGACTACCAAGGGTCATCTGAAGTCGTGATTGTCCTGGGTCACTAATAATAGCAGGACAAAGTTAGAGATCGCTACTCAAGCATAAGCCCCAGTCTTCATAAGACTGCAGAGAGGATGTTTGATATAAAGCCTTGGGCTGAGTATGTTGTGGAATGGGCTGCAAAGGACCCATATGGCTTCCTTACAGCGGTTATTTTGGCCCTTACTCCACTGTTCCTAGCAAGTGCTGTACTGTCTTGGAAATTGGCCAAGGTGATTGAGGCCAGCGAGAAGGAGCAAAAGAAGAAACAAAATGCCAAGAAAACACTGCAAAAGCTAAACGACTAAAAAAGGATTGAAGGACTGAACAGGCTCTGCAACCAGAGGAAAATCATTTGGAAATTTATGCAGCTTTGGAAGAACCCACTAAAGTTTCTTCTTTGGATTTCTTGACAGTATTATTTAGTAAATGAAATCTGACCAAATGGAAGAATCATGTTTGCTCTGACCTCAATACTATAGTAACTTTTAGGCTTGGGTGTAGAAGCTTATAGGTTTCTATTGACAGTTATTATAAATTATCATTCACTGTGGTACAAATTCTTTATAACTGACTTAGTCATTTGCTGCTTAGCAGTTTATGTACTGAAATGAAAACATCCTGTGGGAAAAGTGACTTTAGATTATGAACTCAATTCAAATGAACTCTATTTAAAATGGAGTCCTATTTTGGAGAAAGGAAATTAAGAATGTAAAAGTTAGAACTGTATTGTTTGAGGTAAAAAGTGTGCTTTGGCTTAAAAGAGATACAATGTATTAATTATGTCTTTTATTATTATTGCTTATTTCTTAGAATCATTTCTGACTTTCTCAAAACAAAATAATATTAATCAATGAATACTTCTATTTGCTGCATTTTTCTTATAACCTTTGAGACAATGGTAATTATCAAGTCATTTTGCATTTTTTAAAACACTTTTATAAAGAATTCTCTTATCTCAATTATGTAGAATACCACCTACTGGATAGAACAATTTTTGTACTCACAAACACTGCCATTTTCTTAGAGACGGCTTGCTGAGAGGAGTAACACTATGGTCTAAAGCTTGCAGTAAAAATGCTAAACACTGTAGTACTTTGGAACTGGTTTATTCTTGTGCTAAGCAGAACTATAAAATAGTTAAAATGTCTTACCAAGTAATTTGCCGATTATATAGACACCACTTTTGTTTTTTATTTCATTCTTTAACTCATGTGGTAGTAATATTTAATACTTTCTGATCCAATAGTTTCAAAGTAAAACTTTAAATTTCACATTTCTTTTAAAGAACTCGTAAAGCGTAACAGTGACGTCATACTTCATAAGTGGTAAAGAAAGGTGTAAAATTGGGAAACATGTTGTTGGGCATACTAGTAATTGGGTGAAAAGGATAAATTATCTCAAAATGAGAGTGTGCTGTAATTGGAAGGAAGGAGCTAAAGGATGTTTCTTTCAGTTAAGTAGTATAACTGGAAGGTTTTACTATTAAACATGGCTTTTATAAAAAAAGAAAAGAAAAGAAAGGGATCTGGGGGGGTCATCTAATCCCACCTCTCACCCCAAACAGAGATCTCTTCTACAAGTATCTGTGGAAGTTCCAGTGTCAACCTAAAGGCAGTGAGCCAGTTCTTTTGTTTTCCAGGTTTTTGGTTATTATAAAGTTCCTGCTTTTCATCATCAAATCTGTCTCCCTTTGGGGAATTCTCCTATTGGTCCCAATTTTCCCCACATATCTATAGCAAATAGTCGCCCTTCTCATTGCCGTGACTGCCGTTCTTCACATGGATAAAGGGAAGACAAGCATGTGTTGACCACTTACTCTGCTCCAAACACATTCCAATAGTCCCACTCAATAGGGATGACAGTTTCTCATCTAAGGACTTCGAAGAGTCATTAGAGACATTAAGATTCATTAGAGATATTAAGAAACTTGTCTAAGGTCACACCGTTGGAAGTACTGGAGCAGAGATTTGAACACAAACTCACCGCTTTTCTACTACACTATACTGCCTTTCAAAACCAGCTGTCATCACCATGCCTCTCATCTTCTCTTATAGACCATCTAGACCTGGTTTCTCCAGACTTTCCTTCTCAGGGGACAAGTTCTTTAGACCTCTCCTGATGTTGGTTTTTCTCTGAATAGGCTCCGGTTTGTCAATGTCTCTCTCGAAATGCACTGTAAGATCAGAGTTCAATACCCAGTGTGGCCAGACCATCCTGCCTGTCTTGCCTGCCCTGCATGCCATTTGCATGCCCAGGATGGCTTCACTGACTTAAGAAGCGTAGTAGACCTGTCACACGTTTGGGTTGGGCTGATCCTGATGTAGCTGCAACCTGGGTTTTTTTCATATGAGCTAGTTTCAAGTCACATTTCATCCATCCTTTACTTAAACCATTGCTTCTAATAAGCTTCATTGGGATCCTGTTGGATTCATTTATTGGTTTTGAGAGAGTATTTCAATTTGTTATACAGCATATTAGCTGCTTCTCTGTCTTTAGGCTATCTGAACATTTTAAAAGCTGGTCTTCAATGTTGTGATACAAGTCACTGATAAGGATGTTGAACATGCCAGGACCAAGAGCAGAGCCTTGAGACATCCATTGGAGACCTCCAACAGGGTGGCAATTCATCGATTAATTAAAGCTCTTTCAGTACAGTTGTCTACACAGCTGTGATTACAGTGAGCTATTTTTAACTCCAAATTTCATTTCTCTACCTCTTCACAGTTTATGTAATAGAAAGCTTTGCAAAACACCTGCTGGAATTAATCCAAAACATCCTTTTTTCCAAGTGTTTTCTGTAGAATGCTTGATCAGTGAGATGGTATTAAATAGGTTTTCTGGTGCAGGACTTCTCAGAACCTTTAATGTGCTAATGTGTCCTGTGAATCTTCAACAGAAACTATAATAGCACACTGCGTTTCCCAAAGTTGAGGTGGGTCCTTTATTTTATTTTATTTTTGCTTAGGTGGGTTATGTACTCTGCTATTTGCTCATTTGTAGTATTCCCTTGATCTCCCAATCTGATAACTGTGTGTAAAAGCAATACAACATTAGCTCTGCATGGTTTGTTCTCAGTAAACCTCTGCTAATGCCCAGTGATCAATGCTTGCTTCTATAAAGATGGTCACAGACCACCCTTTAATAATCTGCTCTAGAATTTTACTGTGGATTAAGATCAAGCTTGTTGACCTGCAGTTTTCAAAATCTATTTTTTCTCTTCTCTCTCCTGATACAATACTTTCTTGTTTCTCAGGGGTTAACCTACCACAACTATGAACTTCAGCACCATATTTACTGCAACAGAAGTATATTTACTGCATCTCACATGGTCAGCTGCTATTGTGGGCTTCAGTTCTCTTCTATCTGTGTCTGCACTGCCTTTTCTAGTTTGAATGGGATTCTCTTGATGGAGAACATATAAACGAAATCTAAACAACTCAGGTTCATGGTCAAGGCAGATTCCTGACTGATGCTCCCTCAGATTTTCATGTTACTCACAAAAGGAGGTAAATGCCATGGGAGTAACGAGCTAGCCTGTGTGTCTTGCTACAGAACTGTTCTGATTGAGAATTAAAGGGTGAAGATGAGCTTCCTAGTGGCAGAGTAGGTGATGAAAAGGACCTTTTTCATCTTTTTCAGTGATGAAAAAGACCTGATGAATATTCAAGCAATGGAAACAGTCCAGAATGGCTGGGGACAGAGATGAGGGGAGAAAGTGACTAGGGGCATGAGGGAGGGCTAGAGCGTGGCTTATGAGCCCTGATAAAGGGAAAATAGAAATCACAGAAGAACTGCAGCAGCGAGAGAGACACAATCAGATTGAACTCTATTCCCAAGGAGTGAACACCCATTCTTTTGTCTCCTACTCTTGTTCTATACGTGGAGTTTGTAAGCTGTGCCCATTTCCTTTTAAATAATAGTCCTTTGCTTTTTCTAAACACCTCAAATCACCCCAGGGTTGGCCACTCCTGATACTCTACTTTTGCGGGGGGTTTTTTGCCACTCTTGATAAGCATCCTTGGCTGGCTGCATCCTATTTTTGTATATACATGCCCTTTAAAGTTCTGAACTGTTGGTCAGTGATAGAAGTCTTCAGAGAGTGGAGCTGGCTTCTGAAGATGAGAAATGTGGTGTTAGGGAAGAGGAAAAGAAGTTTGGTGGAAAGGACATATTCCCTAAGTGTATGAAGCCCCAAGGCTGCACAAGCAACGTGTGGTTCACCTTTAGTGGCTCATGGGTGGACGTGGTGTACAAGGGCAAGAAGCTGGGAGTAGGAATCTGAAGGTGGCCTGAACCCTGGCTCTGCTATTACCAGCTGTGTGGCCCTGGCCAAGTCATTGCACTACTCTGGGCCTCAGTGTCTTGACCTATGCAATGTAAGGGGTTCAACCAAGGCTTGGCCCTGAGCCCCTCCTTCAAACTTCTTCGTTGCTCCTTGTCTCCCCTGTCTGCATATGTATGTGTTAGCATGTGATAGTTATCTCGAGCAGGGTGTTCTGCCATCCAGGCCACAGCCTCCTTCTTGAACTGTCTGCCAGTAAGAAGTTGGACTGCAGATACAGCATCTGGGAGCAACTCTCCTTGGATAGGAAAGAAGGTGAAAATGTGCTATTCTGTTTTATTTCCCCAGTCATCTTTTAATGTAGCCCAGACTCTGGCTTCCATCAGCAGAAGAGATCAGTAGGTGGATTATGGGATTGTAATCTTACAGAACGACGAGTCCACCTCTCCCTGTGGCCAAGTGAATGATTCACGTTTGGCTCAGTTAACGCTAGGGAGAAGTCAGATTAACACAGTCACTTGCTTGGAAATGGAGGTTGTTGCACATGGGGCTGGCTTTCTTGAGAGCACACATTTTCAAAAAAACACAAATATGTTTTGTTCAGGGATAAAATGTTCTCAGGGGTCCATCATTGCCTGTCTGGAAAGCTTGCAGTAAGCGGATGCAGGAGGGGAGATCATTTAATAGTTCCCCAACCTAAACTCACCACGACAGGATAGAGTTAGAAGGATGAAAGATAATTAGTTCAGTTTGGGGAGAACCACCAATGGAAGTGCCTTTTCTTTAGGACTCTTTTTTGATCAGAGCAGTAACTAAGCCTCAGAAGACACAGAAGGAAGAACGTCTTCCCTAGATGCAGAGCAGATGCAGCCCCTGGCAGCCTAGACCCTGGGGCTCAGCAAAGCTCCGGAAAATCCCCCACAAACATTGCAGTCCCATCTGAAAACCAGAGGGGTGGTGGATTCCATCAGGAAGGAAGCAGCTCTCATATGGAACTGTGAGATGCATTGAAGTGGATCCAGCCAGCTCCTTATGGGGAAAGAGCCATAAAACTGGAACTTGGGGACCTGCTGCGGCAGAACTTTTTGTTTTGCTTTTGTGGCCCAGCGAAGCAGCCACTTGCAATACTCTCCATTAGCAAGTTGTTCTGGGGAGGTGACAAATCTCCAGAGGCCAACGGTTCCACCTCTTTCCTTTTGAGGTAGCCCTTATGGGAATCTCCTGGATGGATTAGGTTGATTCTGGGTGGATACCAAGCCCACAAAGGGATTCCTCATGAGTAAAGGGGCTGCCTGGCTGGACAACTGGGCTCCTCATGGGGCAAGGGCTGGGTCTGGAGTAGACTGTGTTGGAGGCTTGAACTTCCAACCTCCCTGGCACTGTCTTGTGCTTTGGGAGTGACTTCCAGGCATGGTGACACCCAGCCGCCCAAGCGGAAACACTATCACTGTGGGGTGGAAATGGAAAACAGTATCACGCCAGAGTGGACAACAGTTCACTGCCCTGGGCTGAGCTTGTGGAGCAGAGTGCCTACCTCATAGTGCCCCCAAGTTGGTGGGACCGCCCAGTTCTTCAACCCCAGTGGGTGGAATAAATACCTACTGTTAAGAGAATTTGTGCCAGGTGCGGTGGCTCACGCCTGTAATCCCAGCACTTTGGGAGGCCGAGGCGGGCGGATCATGAGGTCAGAGTCCGAGACCAGCCTGATCAACATGGTGAAACCCCATCTCTACTAAAAATACACGAATTAGCCAGGCGTGGTGGTGCACGCCTGTAATACCAGCTACTCAGGAGGCTGAAGCAGGAGACTCGCTTGAACCCGAAAGGCAGAGGTTGCAGTGAACTGAGATCGCACCATTGCACTCTAGCCTGGGCGACAGAGTGAGACTCCATCTCGGAAAAAAAAAAAAGAGAATTTGGGTGGGGTGGAAGAAGGCCTCAGCAGGGACATGCAGCACTTCCTGCTGGTAATGGCATCTCGAGATTTGAGCAGTTAATTGGAAAAATATGAGATGTGGCTTACTTGAACTCCAAGCAGGTGAAGCGAGTTATCCTGGTTATATTAGAGGTGGATTCACTGTGAAGTTAATGAAGTTATGCTCTTAAGTCCCCTCCCTTCCTTTGCATGGGTGTCTTCCAATATCCTGGGAATTAGCCTAGCAATGGGGCCACATGGCATTCATTTTTGTGAAATTTCAAGAGTAAGAGCTTTTGATATTATTTTTATTAAAGAACCTCTAGAATTGTGAACCCCAAATGGAGAATCCCACAAAAGCTGAAGTTTGAGTTATACCCACAAATTGGCATCCAATGGAGAAAATCATAGCCTTCTTTGGGATCTGGCAAGATCAAAGCAGGTACTGGGGGAGGAGAGTGGATGCCTTGGCACCTGTCCCAGCTCAAGTACTAATGATCAGAAATTGGTCCTCAGTCATTACCTCCAAAGGAAGGTTCTAAGAAACCTGGAAATAAGGTATTTTCTGATTAGCATGCCAACACAGGGGCTATCAATTTCTACAATTGGTGGAGCTCTTACAAGAAAAAAGTAAGCAATGCCAGGTGCGGGCCCTCAGACACAGCTGAATGTGCCCGCTAAAGAAGTGGAGGTGGCAGGGCCCTAACCGCCACATGGAGGCTGAGGGGCACATGGGCCAGAGAACCCTTACAGCATTTCTACAGAATCAGAGGGAACCGGAACAACCCACACCAGAAGTGTCACCTCCAGGGAGGGTTAGTCTGTGCCCTCTGTCCTGCAATCTCACTCTGAGAGCATTTACTGAACATTTGCTGCGTGCCAGGTGCTAGGGATGAACACCCAAGGAGCCTGGAGTCTAGTTGAGATCCGCAACAGCACCGGTATCAAAGAGGTGAATAACAGCACAGGAGAGCACTTCCAAGTGCATCGGGGATAAGGGGAGTTTCACAGAAATAGAGTGTAGAGTGTTTGCACTGAGACTTGAAGCATGAGTGGAGCTTGCCAGGCAGAATGCCAGGGGCAGGCATTCCAGGCAGGAGCCTGGGAGTGTGGTGCACTTGGAGGGTTGTGCGGAGGCCCAGTGGTTCCACAGTGCTAAGCATAAGGGAGAAGCATGGAGATGTAGGGATCAGCAGGAGCTGATGCTGGACACATAGCTGGGTGGGATCCTGGTGCTCCCTTGAGATGCCAAGGAGTATGGGCTTTATCCTGAATCCCTCTCATTTGGCATCAAGCCCCACTGCTTCTCTCTGTAAGGTCTCTCTGGTTTGTTTCTTCCTCTCCATCCAAAGGCTGCCCTAGTTCAGGTCCTCACCAGCTCCTGCCTAGTTTATCACAATTGCCTCTTAATGTTTCCCTGCCTCTAAAGAGGCAGTCAGCGTAGCAGTGATAACAGCACATATTTACTGAACACTCATGACGGGCTGGATACTGTTGTATGTGCTTGTAAAAGATGCCTTTGGGATTTCTTCTTAACAACCCTGTGAGGTACGTATTATCATTCCCAGTTCCCAGAGGAGGCAACGGAGGCACAGCGATGAAATAACTTGCCCAAAGTTAAACAGCTTGTTAGTGGTAGGGGCAGGATTTGAACCAGAAAAATCTGGTGTGTGAGCTAGAGTTCTTACACTCTCACATCTCAGGTAGAGGATCAAGATCTGCATTCTAGAAGATTACCTGAGTTACTTAACTTCTTCAAACCTCTCGTTTCTCCATCTGTAAAATGGGGCAACAGCAGTGAAGATCTCGTGAGGAATAAATCAGAAAATCCATGAAAGGCACGAAGGAAGGGGCATGGCACACAGCCTAAGGAAGCGTTAGCTTTGATAGAAATTATTTTGCCAAGGAGGGTAAAAACATCACATGCCAGTCACATTAGCAACTCAACAGCACAAAGGTGATGTCACTATCCTAGAGTCCTAGTGAAAATAAGATATTAAATATCTTATTAAATATTAAACAATTTATTTGGAAAACCTCAATATTCCTTTTCCCTCTCCCAATTGGAGCAGCTGGACATTAAAGAATTTTTTAAAACAAGATAAAACCATTTGCAATATTTAAAAATCAAGGGCTAAAACAGTACAAATGAAAAAGGTTGAGGCAGTGGATCTCACACAAGATGCAGACCCTTGTTTCTGTCCTTGGGCCAACTCTCTCATGCCCATTTTGGGTGAGATTTCATGAAGCTGGCCGGCTCTGAAGCAGAGCGCCAGAAGTTGTGTTTACACCATTGTTCCAAACCTAAAAGGCAATTCTGCTGCTCGCAGCAATGTCGCCTGAAAAACCCGTGACAATACAAGATAATTTACAGGCCAACAATCACATTTTGGAGCATCCATTACTCTACAACTCTGATTCTGTCATTTCCCTTTGTAAGTTTTCCCTACAAAACTGACTTCAAATACAAGGCTGATGCATCCACTTTTTTTATCACTTCCATTTCATAATCTATTAACATAACAGTCAACCACGTGAAAGTGAAAACTGATCACAATATAGCAGAGACTCCCTGTTGACTGATGTGAGTGCTCATTCAGAGGGTGTTTGGTGATTCTTTCATCTGCCCTGCTCTTTCCGCATTCCAGTGTGTCATCGAGTGTCCTCCAGCTGATGGGCATGCATTTAACAACACTGTCTACACAAGAGGGCACCATCTGGACCAGGGGAAGCCGCTGCTGCTTTCATGTATTTATTTATTTATTATTATTTTTGAGATGGAGTCTCGCTCTGTCACCCAGGTTAAAGTGCAGTGGCGTGATTTCGGCTCACTGCAACCTCTGCCTCCTGGGTTCAAGCAATTCTCCTGTCTCAGCCACTTGAGTAGCTGGGACTATGGGCGCACACCACCACACCCAGCTATTTTTTTTTTTTTTTTTTTTTTTTTTTTGTATTTTTAGTGGAGACGGGGTTTTACCATATTGGTCAGGCTGGTCTCAAACTCCTCACCTCAGGTGATCCACCTGCCTTGACCTCCCAAAGTGCTGGGATTATAGGCGTAAGCCACCATGCCTGGCTGCCACTGTTGCTTTTAAGCCAACTTTTTATTATTAATTTTTTTAAAATGTGTGTATTTAGGAGGTACGAGTGCAGATTTCATGCATGCATGTATGAAGGAGTGGTGAAGCCTGGGGCTTTCAGTGCACCCATCACCCAAAGTGACACTGTGCCCAAAAGGCAATTTCTCAACCCTCCCCCACAACCTTTTGTCGTCTTTAGTGTCTATTATTTCACTTTGTATGTCCATGTACACCCATTGCTTAATGGGTATTTATTTATTTATTGAGACGGAGTCACTCTGTCACCCAGGCTGGAGTGCAGTGGTGCGATATTGGCTCACTGCAACTTCCGCCTCCCAGGTTCAAGCGATTCTCCTGCCTCAGCCTCCTGAGTAGCTGGGGTTACAGGCACCTGCTACCATGGCTGGCTAATGTTTTGCATTTTTAGTAGAGACGGGGTTTCACCATGTTGGCCAGGCTGGTCTTGAACTCCTGACCTCAAGTGGTCCACTCGCCTCAGCTTCCCAAAGTGCAAGGATTACAGTCATGAGCCACCGCGCCTGGCCAAGGGTACTTATAAGTGAGAACAAGATGCATACTTTTTTTTTAAATAGGTAATGGTGTTGGGCTTATCTCCTTTCTATTGAAATTTCTTAGATGTACATAAACAGAAACTCTTTGGCAGACACACAGTATTGATGAATGGACCTGCAGCTGAGGTGATCTGGGTGGCCAAAGCATAAACATACGTGGATGTTACTGAGAACCACAACGGCCTCTCCTTCATGCCCTACGTGTGGTCTGGCTAGCCTTGCACTCAAGCTGAGCCTGGCATTTTGTGACTCAAATGCGGTCCAGAGAAAGCGACAGGAAGACACAAAGGGTGAGTGTGTGAGTGAATAGGTATTTGTGAGATTATGTGTTTCTGTAGGTGGATACATTTGTGATTGCACTCAAGCTGAGCCTGGGATTTTGTGACTCAAATGTGGTCCACAGAAAGCGGCAGAAAACACAAAGGATGAGTGTTGAGTGAATAGGTGTTTGTGAGATTATGTGTTTCTGTGGGTGGATATGTTTGCCATTTCAGGCATCCTATTCTCACGCACACTCCTCCACCGTCAGCATACTTAACTGACCACACCAAGAAAGACACGGCCCTATTCACTTTCACAGATGCTGCGGCAGGCGTGGGCTGTTATAATAGGAGTTTGGGAACTTTGGGCTCTGGGTGTTTTTTCAGCTTTCACCCATCATTTTGAACTGGGATGAGGGAGGGTTTAAGGGGGAAAATGCTGAACACCAGCACAGCAATACCACACATTGGCTTCTGTGGTCTGAGAACAGCAGCAGGAATTCACGCGGTGATTGGCGGCTCTTTCCCACCTCAGCAAAGCGCGGGGCTGCTGCTGCCCAGGGTGTGAAATCTAAGCCAGGCGCTGACCCACCGCTGGAATGGAAACTCAAACCTGCACAGCCTCTTTGCTTTGTGGCTGTCTTTCTTGCTCGTGGCGGCAATCAGAAGTCTGATCCCAGTTAGGGAGCAGAGCCTTGACTGATGAGAGAGATGGGAAGAGAATTTCAAAAATCTTATACGAAAACCCCCTCCTAGAAAGTTAAGGTGGGGTGGGAGGAGGTTGCTAAGTGAGAACATTGGGGGTTATTTTGGGGTGGAGAGACACCAGATCACCAAGGTGGTAAGTATGGAAATGTCACTGTCACCTACCATCCCATCCCCCTCCACGAAGAGTGGCATTTCAAAGTATTTGACCAGTGAGTCATCAGAAAAATGCTATTTTTTCATTTTGGAAAAACACTGTATCACAGCAGGACATTTTGCTGTTATCTGTTCTCCCAAGAAATACAGTGGTGGGGGAGGACCCAACCCCTTAGAAATTAAAGCCATATGCATACCATATTAAAAAAATAACCCACCCAGGCCATTCCATTAGTGCTGACCATAGGAATTCAGTATTTATAATTTACATTCTTTCCCATACTTTGCTGTTTTTCAGACGTGAAAAGTAGAGGTTTATGGCCTCATCAGATTGTAAATCACATTCCTGAGGGCAGAGGGAGCTGCTACAGGGGAGAGAAATTGCCTTCCAACAGTTTGCAGAATGCGTCAAAACACTGGGAAAGAACCCACGTGGAATATGGGGACCCTGTTCAAGGGTGGCATCTCGACTGACTTCAGGCCACAGAAACACAGGGATGTCGAGGCCGGAGTCTGTCTACTCACAGGACACAAAAGACAATGAAGGCCAACACCAGTTATTCCGTCCATAGAGCACGCAACCAGCCAACCACCCCCAGAGTCATGTGAAGAGTGGCTTGGAGGTGTGGCCATCTCTAATCACGCAAGCACCTGACATCTGAGTCTCCTTCCAAGGAGGAGCAAAGGTGTGGCGGTCACCAGGAAACTAGCTCCTTGCCATCCATTTGCCAGCTCTGGGGCCAGTGAGGATCTATGGGGCTGTGGTCTGCTGATGGGAGTAAGACATGTGCACAAGAATCCAGGGGAAGAGCCTGGCACAGAGCCTCAGGCTGTGTTGCTCTGGCGGCTCCCCCTCCGGCCCCTCCTGGCCATGTGCTCTGTGTGCAAGCTTGTGTTACTACGGCTGGGCTGCTGGGAGGATTCAGGGACGAGAGGGAAGGGGTGCGGAGAGCCCCACACGGGTGTTTTGAAGGCTCCAATCCTCTGAATGCCTCTGTCTGGAAGTCATGTTAGTAGTGGCCCTAGTGAACTCTTATTCCCCTGCTCCTGGTCTGGATTTCATCCACTCTAAGAGAGGTGGAGGATCCCTAACATTTTGAAAGCTGAAGATCTTTCTTAAGCCTTTCCCACGCTGCACTCATAAAATACCTAATCAGTCCATGACATATGCAGTTGGAGAGACGAGAATGAGCCCAAACAGCCCTTTGTCGGGCGGGTGGGAACAGTCAGGCTTACAGCCCAGATTTCCAGTATGGATTGTTACATAAACCTTGCCTGTAATTTGACTCTCTAATGAAAGCTATTGTGTGTATACTTCAGATACGAAAATGAAGTATTTTGGTTTTTTTAGTCTCAAATGTTAGAAAACCAATTTTCTTTTAAAGACAGACAAACTTCATTTCCTGTGGTTTGCAAAGCCACAAGAGTCTCCTTTACTCAGCATCCAGAAAGGGGCCACACCCTACGCTGGAACACCAGGCTCTGACGCCCCGGGATGACTGCACCGAGGGGCAGGAGGTCACAGCTCTGAGCAAATCTTCCTGCCACCGCAGGGCACTGTTGGTGCCCACAGTTTGCAGACCCTGGCCAGGGTGATGTCTTGAGCATTCCAGTACCAAAGAAAAACCAGCAATTAACTCCTGGGCACAAGAAGTACAAGCGTGAGCCCAGATCACTTAAAGAGGCTGGGTGGTTGGTCGCATCAGCTGTGAAAGCAAAACCCTTGGGTAAATTCTATGTTCTGAATGATGTTACTGTCCTCACTGGGGTTACGAGAGGGGAAGGGATCTGCCAACACCCTTCTCCTCTCTGTCCAAGAGGACAACAATGCTGGGGCTTAGGAGTCCCTTTTGCCAGGAAAGCGGGCAGGAAGCTTGCTGTCACCTGCCTCCCCAGCCGGGTGTACTGAATATGGAGGTAGAGACCAGGCTTCAACCAGAGTATTATGAGTATCAGAGTATTATTACAAGGGATAAATTCAGCTTAGCCCTGTGAGGCCTTGGAGGTACTTGGCCCTGTTGCAAACCCTCGAACACTGTTAGACTGTGACAGTGAATATCTCTTTGCAGGAAAAGCAGCTTCAAAATTCCACCTAACAAGCTGCAGGAAAGGGGATATCAGAGTAGACCAAGTCACAGATGAACTTTCTGAAACGGACTAAAGGCATTTTTTAGTGAACATGGAAGAAAAGGAAGATTTTTACAATTCAGCATTCCTACAAACTAAAAAAAGTTCACATCCAACTGTTTTTTCTCCTCTTTGGTAGACATCAATGAAATAATTCCTTTAAATTCACAGAAGATAGCAAAATTGAAAAACCATATTTATTTAATGCATCAAATACCAAAGTTCAATTAAGGAAACTATTGCAATCTTCACCTGAGATAGGCCCATCATCAGGTTAGAATAAAGTGTGATAAGGGAAATGCTGTAAAAACCTCTATGGCATAGTAACATGACTGCAGCCCACCAGTCTCAGCCATTACTGATACTGACCCTTGCAAAGAACCAAATCTCTGATATAATCCTGGGAATGTGCACACGCATGTGAAGGAAAGAGGAGTACTATGTAATGGAACACTGACAGACAGACGTCTTAGTTCTCCTTACAGTTTTGTTTTTTTTTTTTTTTTATAGTCTCGCCCATCACCCAGGTTGGAGAGTGCAGTGGCGCGATCTCGGCTCACTGGAACCTCCGCCTCCCGGGTTCAAGCAATTCTTCTGTCTCCGTCTTCCGAGTAGCTGGGACTACAGGCGCCCGCCACCACGCTAGCTAATTTCTGTATTTTCAGTAGAGATGGGGTTTCACCATATTGGTCAGGCTCAAACTCCTGACCTCAGGCGATCCACCCACCTCAGCCTCCCAAAGTGTTGGGATTACAGATGTGAGTCCCGCGCCCGGCCAGCTCTCCTTACATCTTGATTTCAATCCTATAAATGGGAAATGGTATGGAGCACTATCTAGTCTACTGTGGGAATTCTAGTTGTCATAACAATAAGAACCACATAAACAACGCCCACCTGGTAAACATTAGGGTGGGCCCAGGAACTCTGCGGCAGTCACTGAGCACATTCCAGAGAGTGTGCATGTTAACCCCCCAACCCCGTATTTAAAGGGCTAGCTTCAGTCTGGCTGCCCATGGTTACATTTTTTCTTCCCCACCTTGTGTTCAGCCTCCCCTTCTGTGTTCAACCTCCTCCACTTCTCAATGACCCTGAGGGCCTCTGTAAGTGCAGGATTCTACCCGAAACCCTCCCAATTCCAAAGGGTGGGCCTTGGCATAAAGAGGCATCACTCCAGGGTGCTACACGGTGGCTTCTGAGGGAAGACCAAGAAGGCTGAACCTGTTGTATTTGGGAACGAATTTTATTTTCTCCTGGGTGCGCACCTTAGGAGTTTACTGTAAAAGCAGAGTCCTAGTGAAAATAAGACTGGCATTGATAGGATGTCTTAATCATCGAAATGCTTAACAGGTCCATGAAACATCCTAGCATTGCGGTGAGAGTGGTTTGGCCAAGGTTTCTATGAATGGTGAAAACAGACACAAGAAATGTGGGAAGAAGCTTTGGGAAGACCAAGGATGAAAAAAAGGGAAAAGAACCTAACACTCAATGCAATGCTACTTAAGGAAAAACACATAAACCGTCCTTCATGCTTTCAGTCCAAAACAATGTTGTCTCTTAAGAGGGAGGTTTGCAAACAGAGGACATGAGATCATTTACAATCAAATCATTTCAGATATTGAATGATGATTCTGAAATATACATTCTATTTCCATCAATGTGAGGTCTATTTCCATACAAATGGTGAAAAAAGTAGACCAAACCCAGCAGTATGGCTTCTAAAAGGAATGGCAGCTGTGGTTCTAGCCAGCCATGGAAAGCACTGGTTTTGTAAGTACTATAGTAAAGAGCTCTTACTGAAGGGAAATAGAAAGTTTCAACTCAAAGAAAGGGCATGGAAAGTATCTGAGGACTTTCCTGGCTGTTTCTTACAAAGCCATGGAGAAAAAATTGTCTCCTGTGCACCCTGCTCTTCACAACGCCACAGTAAAGTCGAATTCACCACCTGCGAAACAGCTGCCTCCTGTAGGCTGGCCACGGAGGAAGCACACATGCTCCATCAGTTGGGCCAAGGCTACAGTCAGACGAGTATGAAAGTGTCAGGCCCAGCGCTCCTGGAAAGTGAACCCGGAAACACTCAGTGAGGCACCACAGGCACGAGAAAGAAGAGACAGGTGTCCAATGGGCACAAGTATGTCATGCTTAGAGATACACAACACAGGATGAAACAAAAGACATTTATTTGCAAAGTACGATTATGTTTAAATTGTACCTATGTTTAAAAATGGCCTCTTTGATCGGTTATAAAAGTGCAGGCAGGTTTTATAAAACACACACTTTGCCTCTCTTCTATCCTTTTGTGGGAAGCAGGCGGATGCTGGCTGGAGGACATTTAAGAGCTTGGAGCTGAGGCTCATCACAGCCAAACCCCTCACTTGCCAAGGGAGCGGAGCTGCCACTGACGCTTCTCCACTCCCGCAGAATCTCCTATTGAGCCCTGGGCCCCCCGAGGACAGGATGTGACCCTGGCTGGCATGATTCATTCAACCCCTTCATCTCAGAATTCTTTTGCAGAAAAAGAAAAACATGACACTTCTATGGTTAAAGATTTCCTTAAAGAAGAAGAGACATCGAAACGAACCTTTGTGCTCTGTGAAATGAGAGAACAAAAGAGATTACTTTCAGTGAGTTGGTATCTGTAAGCTAATCAACTGGGTACTGGCCTCTTGTTAGAGGAAAAAAAAAATCCAACTTGGAAACCATTACCACAGGAAAAAACAATGACTATGTTGTTCATTTCCTGTTGGTCACTTGGCAAGTCTAAGAAGTAGGACATATATATCCATAAGCCCTTTAAAATACACATCTTTTCTTTTTTCTTCTCACTATATAAAACACATATATACTGTCCTAAAGTCACTTGAAAAACACACTGACTGCTTACAATCCATGGAAGATACCAGTAGGATGCAAGAAAATGAGCATTTTACAGACAGACCTTTGATAGGCTTTAACGTGAATTGTTTTATTTAAAACAGGGATCCATCAGAGGTGGTGAACTATCAGGGTCAAGGTTCCAGAGCATGGCACAGATGAAAGGTAATACTCACCAGCACCTCACATGGGACTCAGTGACAATGTCAGCAACACACCATGGAAGGAGAACAAACCCGATGTAAAAGGCACCTGGCTGGGCAGAAGCTGTGGTGTTCACTGCCTCTCCAGCAGGTTTGCTTTTGTGCACTGTGGGTAAGTCCGGATGAATAACATTGGGAAGGGAATAATCGGAAGCAAGGCTCCTATGCAGGCAGCTACCCTCTCCTGATTGGTGTACACTCGCCATGTGGTGGAAGGTCTTACAGGAGACTGAGGTTACCAAACAGGAATGCAACACCTCTCTCCCTTTTCTGCTCTAGAAGGAAGGGGAACCCTTCCCCCAATGTCAATTTCAGCAGCGGCTTCTAAAGGCTGTTAAAAAGCATCCTAACTTAAAAACAAATAACAACAGTAACCAAATAAAAGACAGAAAAGTGGCCTGAACTTAAATCAATCAATGGAAAGGTAGATTCGTAAAAATAAAATAAAAACTGGCGACCAGTCCATTAACCATGGGGTTAATGCCTTGTCTGAAGAAAGATGTTTATGCTGCATCCGCGATACAGCAGGCGAGGAGCTGCTGTTGGCAACTGGTAAGGAATAGCTACCGTTTCCCTCCAACACACCGCACTGCTACCGGTGACCGCATGCCAAGTGCTGAAGTTAGAAGAGACCCCACGTTGGCAAAGGCCCCCAGGCGATGAGCTGCCTGACGCGGCCAGGTCTGTGGGAAACAAGACTTACGATCTCAAATAATGACCCCCAAGTGCCCTCGCCTCTTCCTGCTTGCCCTGTGCGCCTCGACCTCCTCACAGGGAGATCCAAATGAGTTCCGTTTCCCTCTCAGTTCTAGGCACTCTGGAACATCTTTGATTAACCAGGGTTTTTCATTTCTTTCCAACGCCATTGGTGACTTTTGACTTGGAATGCCGATTCCTTCTCCTGGAAGAATGGCTTTCGTTGTTGCTTGCGTGCTTGGGTGGGCTGTCTTCAGAACCTGGCCAAAGGAATCAGAGCACACCGTCACCCTGGGCTCTGGAGACTGGTGGCTGTCCCTTTCCAGACCGCCCTAGGCTTCCCGGGGAACAGGTTCTTCCCTGATACGTGCACTCCCCCTAGTGGCCTCATTCATAAATGAAGGCGAGGCTCTCCAAGAACTAGTACTGAAGGAGCACACGCCTGGCACAGGGTTCAACGCAACAGCCCCCCAAAGTCTGGGTGGTTCCTGAAGCGTGTGTACATCTGCCCTGTGTATGATGGACATGGTCATGATGGTGAGGACCAGAAGTGAGAGCACAAGTGAAACGGAAGCCCGAACGAGGGGCAATTAGAACACACACCATGCGGTGCCCATCCTGCCTTGCAACCAAGGGTTTCCATCCCTTCACCTGCTCCACACCACCTTCTAAAACCGACGTCAGGAAAGATTCTTGACACTATAAAATCAGAGCTATTTCACGCCCTCTACCACTTGATCTGGAGAACATCTTTACAATTCAGGCCCCTGCTGCCCATGAGGGAGGGCACTGGGCAGCCTCTGCCCTCCGGCTGAGCCTGTGGTCAGTCCCTGCTTGGCCTAGAGGCCAAGTCAAAGGGTTGGTTCTCTGCCCCAGGGCTCTGATCCAGCCCCATAGGAAATCGCCACCTGAGGCTGCCAGCAAAGAAAAAGTTACCAGAGTTACTGTCTCCACTGTAAGTAGCATTTGGCTTAGACTAAGAGATTCTTTCCCCACTCAGAAGACTTCTGTTTTTGTTTGTTTTCTTTTTTTATTATTCCATCTAGTAAATACATCTCTACTACTGCTTAATTCTTTTCAGTGGAGATCCTGTGAGTGCCAAGGTTGTTTGTAAGGGCATGGTTCTAAATAAGATACCTGGGGAGCTCCTCTGCCCATCTCTATCAGATTTCACAACGGGTCGCTCACTGATCAATTCCGTGATTCAGGAGAAATTCCCCAAAAGGGCGGCCAGCAACTCAGCAGAGTGTATGCTAGTATCTCCCCTGGGAGATCTTTAATGAGCCTGATGCCAAAAGAACTTTGGAGAATGACTGCAACAGAGCGCTTTCTTCTCCACTGGCCCACCGTTTCTCTGAGCAATTTTGTGAACTAAAATTCAGTCTTTAGTATTTGTAATTTTCTTTCCTCAGCCAAGCTTCCCAATCAGCTTATAAGGATTGACAAGGAATTACTGTCCAATGAAGTCACCTCAATGTCATTATTCTACAAGTCTAATTCTTTGAAATAACCAGGTGGCCCCAAATCTTCCCAAAGCGATCCTTAGAGGCCAGTGGAGGCTCCCTAACTACACGACTGAAATCTCTTACACTGCTCTGCTCTGCCTCTTGAATAAATGCCATTAAAATGATCCCCCTTTTGAAAGCCTTTTCCTTCTGATACACAATTCTTTTGTTTGTTTGTTTGTTTTCGTTTTTGTTTAAGAGACAGGGTCTTGTTCTGTCTTCCAGGTGGGAGTGCAGTGGTGCAAGCACAGCTCACTGCAGCCTCGAATTCCTGGGCTCAAGTGACCCTCCTATCTCCGACTCCTGAGTAGCTGTAACTACAGGCATGTGCCACCACATCTGGCTAATTTTTTAAGCTTTTTGTAGAGACAGGGTCTTGCTCTGTTGCACACGCTGGTCTCAAATACCTGGCCTCAAATGATCCTGCCATGGCCTCCCAAAGTGCTGGGGTTACAGGCATGAGCCACTGTGCCTGGCCGGATATACAATTCTTCCTGTTCACTCATGATGAAAGCCAAGAGAACGTTCCCATCAGGGTGCTTGAAACAGTGTGGGGCCCTCACGAAGGGCAGAGCTACATGGAGCCTCTTCTTACAAACCAAGTTTTTCACTCAGATCCTGTGAGCATTTTGCACGTTTCTTTTTCTTTTTTCTTTTCTTTTCTTTTTTTTGAGACAGAGTCTCACTCTGCTGCCCAGGCTGGAGTGCAGTGGCATGATCTCAGCTCACGGCAACCTCCGCCTTCTGGGTTCATGCAATTCTCCTGGCTCAGCCTCCTGAGTAGCTGGGACTACAGGCGCCCGCCACCACACCCAGCTAATTTCTGTATTTTTTGTAGAGACAGGGTGTCACCATGTTGGTCAGGCTGATCTCGAACTCCTGACCTCAAATGATCCACCCGCCTCAGCCTCCCAAAGTGTTAGGATTACAGGCGTGAGCCACCATGCCCGGCCATTGCATGCTCCTTAATAAGTGACAGGAGACATTCGACGGGTAGGCCTGAGACCCTTGAAGGCTTATATCATCTCCACTTAAAGAATAAGTAATAGTTCCACATCTCAAGGACCCAGTAAAATTTTAAACAACGAACAAGAAGATACCTTTTGTCCCTTTCCTGTGATGCCAGGAGATCTCTGGACTGTAGGTGCCATCTTCACACTCTGAGTAGGTCTAGGGAGAGAGACAGGCTTAGTGCAGGAATTTCAGGAACTCCCTGGGAGAAGTGGCAGAGTAAAAGGCGAGCACGCTGCGTCCCTGCCTCTCCCAGGCTGGGATCATCACTGGCAAGTGACAGAACCTCCCTGTGCTTATGTTTCTTGGCTATAAAAACCAGGTTCTTTCCTCTCCCGGGTGATGCAGAATCAGTCCTTCCACAACATGCCTTAAGTTCTTTAGACTGAAGGTGTAAGTAAAGGATGAAATTATTATTTTTACTGAAAAAAAAATATTACTGTCTACCAGACTGCCATCGTGTCTTAAAGTCACTCATGTCTATTTTCTATTGTGTCCTCATATCTACTAAATGAAGGTCAGGGCAAGCGTTTGCCCAGAAGGGCCATAGGCCAGAACACAGGAAGAGGCCTCCACACAGTTCAAGAGCTGGGGAGAAAACCCAGCTTCCAAAAGCCAGTCCACGGCTTTCCTTCACTTTTTTTTTCCTCCAAACAAACATAACATTTTTTTATCTAACAAAAGTTAGATAAAAATATTGATCTACTGAACAGAGCAGTCACAAGCAGGGCCAGCAACTGCTAGGGAATGAGTTACGACATGCAGTCTCTGCAGTGGCAGGACTGGAGGCCCTGACCTCAGTGTTCGCCTCGCCATATCCTTACAGGCATGTGCTCTGAGCTAACCTGCCTCTCCTTCCATACCTTTTCTCGGTGACCATAGTGTTCTGCATACCAAATCATGCCGTACAGACAGAGGAAAGTGGTGAAAGCCTGGAAGAGAAAAACAAATGACACTGCACAAAAAAATTCAATTGCCCAGAACTTCGGGGTTTCAATGGGAATTAATGCAGGATGGCTCAATGCATTGCTGCCGTCTGGACGCAGGTTACAAAACGGCTGGACATGGCAGAGATCAGACCTCAAGGGGAGGGTGCACACCCAAAGCTTCTGACAACAAGGGTTATGATGAGACCACAGTTACTACCTGGGATTCTACTATCAGAAACCAAGAAAGACCATTTTCAGATGTGGGATATGGTGGGATGCGTTTTCTTGATAGCTTTGCGGGTTCTGTTGAAGACGACATAGAGGATTCTATGTTCTAGTTCTGATTTTCAGGGCCCATTCTCTCCCGGTTTCCCCATCACATGAGAGCGCTAAGAGGACTCAGTGTGTCAGCTTCTAGGGGGAAGAGGTCACAATGGCCCCTGAGGGCCCAAGGACAAACACTCCGGGGGCAGAGGGTGGGGAGCTCAGTGGGACAGGGCTGCCCTTGCTTTTCCAGGCTTTTGAGTGTCAGTGACCCTACTCTGACCCCAGTTTTTGTTTTTCTTGGTTATATGGATAGGAAAATAAAGAGAAAATAAAGATGCTCTGTAAGGCCCTGAGTGGAATGAGGAGGGTGTGGCCTGTGGGTGCCCAGAGGCAGGGACAACCTCTACTCCACACTTGCCCCACCCACTCGGCCTGCCCCCACACCCCAAATTATACCCTAATTTAAGGAAAGAAAAGCATAGACAAGAATCCAAAGCTTCAAAACATGTCAAAAAAATCAAAGCTTGGGAAAAGTCTCCGGCTGCCTAGACTGCATACCAAAGGCAGAAGGGAGGGAGGGCGAGCAGGGACAGCAGGGCCATGAATCTCCCCGGCCTCACCTTCCCCACTTTAAGCAAAGCAACCAGAACAAAACAAGCAACTGCCTGTTCCTTCCAAATTCCTCGCTCTAGAAACCCATTCACATCAAGCCATCCCGGTGTTGAGCCTCCATCTCTACCCCTGCATTTCCTGTGGACACCTGGGCACCTGTCATTTTCCTGGACCCCTATCATCTTGCACCAACTGTGAGGACAGCTGTGAGAGCATGGAGGGACCTTCTCAAGGAAATAATTTTAGTTCTAAGAATCATAACTTTAGATCCAAAAGGTCACCTCAGAGACCATTAACTTCATTGCCTCTCATTTTCCAGAAGAAGAACGAAAGCTCAGAGAGGTGAACATTGGAGCTGGAACTCAGGTCTCTTGAGACCCCCGGATCTGAGTTTAAGGGATGGCTATTGATACAAATATTGGCTTTATGCCTATATAGCTTTATTTCTCCATCCATGTATCCATCTCTGAGGACGAAAAGCATCATGGGAACAGCGAACAGCAGCAACTTCCCCTCTTCACGGCCACAGTCTGGTGGTAGGGTGGGAAGGCAGGGGCTGTGAATTCTCATCATGGCAGCTTGCAGTCTAGCTTTGGCCCAGTTCCTTTATCAGCGACATTTCCTGGTAGCTGCTGGATACACAGTGCCATCTTAGCTCCAAAAAACAAAGGAGAGCAACACTCCGGCTAGCCATCCTCTTCCGTGCCAGTTACGTGGAAGCAGGAACAGTGGCAGCGTGGAGAGAGAATGAGAAGCACAAGCAACGCCACTGGTTCATTTCCTATTAAACTCACGTGCAAACTGGCATATACCTACAGGTTGGGGAATTTTTTTTTTTTTTTTTTTGAGACGGAGTCTCGCTCTGTCACCCAGGCTGGAGTGCAGTGGCCGGATCTCGGCTCACTGCAAGCTCCGCCTCCTGGGTCACGCCATTCTCCTGCCTCAGCCTCCCGAGTAGCTGCGACTACAGGCACCGGCCACCACGCCCGGCTAATTTTTAGTAGAGATGGGGTTTCACCGTGTTAGCCAGGATGGTCTCGATCTCCTGACCTCGTGATCTGCCTGCCTCGGCCTCCCAAAGGGATTTTTTAAAAAGCTCATCTCCATCAAAAAATTAGGCCACGAATGAATACATTAAAACTACAAAGTGAAAATGACTTCTAACCTTTAACACACTCTTAATGCTTTGCCCAGATTTCTTATATATACCAACATTAAGTGTGTCATTTTCATGACATGGAAAGAGTGGGAAGGACTAGAGATGATTTGCAGAGTGTAAGCCTGTGTATGCGTTAGGCCCCTTACACAGAGCAAAACAGGACATTCTGGGTTTCACACAGGGGGCAGGGGGGTTAGGTTCCACCTCCCCAAACCAGAGGGCTGTGGGGAGGCGGGTCCCTCCACTAGAAGTGTCATTGCAAACTCTGACCACCAGAGGGCAGGCACGCGGGACTCTTCCCTTCCCCAGCCCCAGGCCCAATAGGACAGGCAGTGGCAGCTGCCGCTCCCTCCAGCGGCAAACGGCAGGCAAGTGGAGAACGACAGGTGCTTATCATCACAATCGTCACACAGAGGGTCTGTTGTGATTGCCAAATCTACTTCACCTGCGTACAAAGAGGCCCATTTTACACTTGTCCCAGCAAACAGAAGCCGGTAATTTACAGGTTTGCAATCACACCTGTGGAAATCTAGGCACGTACCCACTGAAAATGTCAAGGCTCAGATTTAAAATAGCAATTGCACACGTCGTTTAAAGAAAGGGCAGGGGAGCGAGAAGAAACTACATGGGATGACAGCCAGGCTGTCCAGGACCACGGGGGCTGGCGGCAACGAGAGCGCAGGACCCCAGCTTGGCTTCTACATTATGGTAATGAGCATTCAAATTAATGACAGCCGAGCAGACAACCACGCTCCTGGAAAAGCTTACTAACCAGCACCCGGGATCTTTGCTTCTGCATTAATCTCAAGCTCCTCCGTGTGCGCTCTCTTACCAAGCCAGAGGAGTAATTAGGGGCTTTGCTTCTCTGAGTGGTGCAGAAATCACAGTGTAACTTGAAGCTCTCTTATTTAATAATGTTCGCCTCTACTCCTAAGTCTGAGATCAATCTTGCTCTTTATAATAAAGGTCAGGAATATAAAAAAAGTGCCAGGACCTTGTTTCTGCTCTTCTTTAAAGGGAGGCAGTGGAGACCCCTAATCATCCCGTCTCAGGGCTTCTTTTCAGGCCAGGTCCCTCTCTCATGTCTCATCACTGGTAAGTCTAATCAGAGATTCTGCTTGTCTTCAAAATCCTGCTCATCGTCCCGGCCTGACCTCTTATTAAGGAATCCCAGCCTCAGTCAGCTCCTCTCCCAGAGGCATGTTTCCCGAGCTCGTAACCTAATCCCAGGACTCCAACCGCGCCCTCCACATGGGCTCCTCCCAAGTATTTTATTTCCACCAACATGGAAATAAATCTTCCCAGTGTTACTGACAGATTAGAATTTCCCGTCAAGCAGGAAACTTCCACCTGTAAATTCTAAAGGTTCCTCAAACCCAAATCCCCTGAACCAAATTCACCTCCTCCTTTCAGTGGGCTTCTCCTATATCCTCCAATCTGTCACTAGCACCGGTGGCCACCCAGTGGCACTAATTAGAACCTTTGGAGTGGCACTCAAGTGCCCTCCCAGTGATCACAACAGGAACGGCATCGTGTTGAGCGGATTCCTTAAACAACTCTCAGATCCAGCCCTTCCTCTGCATCTTCAATGCCTCTGCCTTGGTTCAGCTTCGGTTACTCGTCAAGTAGGCCTGGCAGCACCTCTGACTGCACCTCCGGCCCCCAACCCATCTTCCCTCTAGACTCTCCCAGCCTCCATGGTGTTTCTCCATGAGACACAGATCAGACCACATTGTTTCCCCACTTAAAAATCACTGGGGCTCTGACTACAGCCGTGCAAAGCCCTTCCTGAGCAGGGGACCCTGTCCTACTCTTCATCCAACTCGCTCTCTTCACTGTCACTCCTCAAACAGGTCACCACCTTCGTGAGCCGCTGGGCACTCTCACAGCTTCCTGTCTTTGTATGTTTGTCCCCCGGCCACCGGTCACCTGTATGTCACAAGTCTTTGTTTCTTGAACTCATTCCTTTATTCTCCACGAAGCTGCCGAGTACTTCCTGTGCACCAGGCACTGTGCTTGAGACAGTGGGGCCAAAAGGATGACTTCAACTTATTCTTTCTGAGCAAGGAGTGCAGTGTGGAGAAGACAGATAGAAACAAAACAAATTCCACTGCACTGGGGTTAGAACTGAGAGTTACGTACAAAGCGCTACTGGTCCCAAGGAGGGAGCTATCTACTTGCCTTGAAAGTCAGAGCATATTTCATGGGGGGCATATGTTTAAGTTGGTTTTGGGGTATAAGTTTCACCAGGTAGATAAGGCAGGGAAAGTCTTTCAGATCAGGCAGAGAAAACAGCATGAGAAGGGAAAAAGAAGTCTGAAAGGATGACTTGTTTAGGTAACTACCAGCAGATAAGTGCAGCCTGAGAATAGAGTACACGTGGACAGATGTGATGGCATGCTCCCACTATGAAGGTCCTGAACACACGAGCAGATTTCATAATTCATCTGGGAGGTTTCGTGGTGGGGGGCTTTCTTCCTTCTTGAAGTTTCTTCCTGTGTGGAGGAAGCTTCACTGCTTCCCTCCACCCCTCACTCCTTCCCTGGGGAGGAGTCACACCTTGACTGGTGACTCTAAAGAAGCCAGCATTTCCTGCAAAAGGTGAATTCTCAGTAATGAAGATGCTACTCTGATCCCCATATCTTTCCTCTATCTTGCTTATCTCTTACTTACTTTTTAACTCAGGTGGGGAAAAAGATTGTGTTATTGTGCCCTCTCAAGCCCCCAACCAGAGAGAATGATTTTTAGCAGGAGAAAGAGATTGAGTTCTGAATTTGGAAGATCATTTTGACAGCAGCAAGGAGAATGGATTTGGAGGGCAGAACGGCAAGAAAATGTGTGCTCTGACAGCCGCAGGGGCAGTGGGAATGGAGAGGAGATGGAGTTCAGCTATACTGTCGAATTAACAGAGCTTAGTGACTTGCTGATTCGAAGAGTGATGGAGGACAGGAAGCAGCCTCCAGGTTTTTAGCTGGGGCCTGGGAGGTTGGGGGAAAGCCAGCCATGCACTGTAACCCTTAAAAATCCTGCTCACCTATCACCAAGGAGCCTTCACTAACCCCAGCATGTCTGCTGCTCTGAGTATCCTTTAGCCTTATGCACACAATCTTTTATAGTATTTATCACATATTAACATAATTAATTTGCATGTCTAATTGCCATCTGAACTCACAGATCCTTGGAGGGCAGTGATGAAGAGCAGTTCCCTACAGAGAATGTCTGGGTTTGAGTCCTGGTTCTGCCACTTAACTACCTATGTGACCGTGGGCAAGTTAGTGAGCTTCTTTGTGCCTTCGTTTCCTCATCTATAGAAGAGGGATAAGAAAATACCTTCCCTCAAAGTGTGAAGATCAAATGTGGAATTCATGAAAGTGCTTAGAATAGTCTCTGGCATATAGTAGGCATCAGTAAATCTTATCATCGTCATCTATCTGTGTGGCTAGAGCCCCAGGCACAGCACGGAGGAGCACTCAGCAACTGTCTGTGAATGAAGCCCGGACTAAGAGGTCTGCACCAAGTGAAGCAGAGGTCAATGGGAGCATAAGAAATGGTGCATGTCCTCAATAAGTTACAATCACACAGACACAAAGGCTAACCCATGTAAGGAGGTATATTCTAAGTGTCAAATAAGTAACCGAAAGTCTCTAAAACTTAAAGAGAAATTAGAGGGGTCCCTACAGTCTGGGTGACTGCTATGGTTTGAATGTCCTTGCCAAAACTCTCCTTGAAACTCAACTGCCAACTTAACAGCATTAGGAGGTGGGGCCTTTAAGAGGTGATAGGTTATGAGGGCAAAGCCCTCATGAATGGATTCAGGCTGTTACCTTGGGAGTGGGTTCCTGATAAAAAGCATGAGTTTGGCACTTCCCTCTCTGTCTGGTACACTTGTTTCTGCCTTCTGCCCTTCCACCATGGGATGACCTCACTGGATGCCAGTGCCATGCTTTTGGACTTCCCAACCTCCAAAACTGGGAGTGGAATAAACTTTGTTTCTTTAGAAATTACCTAGTCTACAGTATTCTGTTATAGCAACAGAAAATGGACTAAGACAGAATATTGGTACCAAAAAGTGGGGTGGTTACTATAACAAATATTTGAAAATGTGGCAGCAGTTTTTGAACTGGCTAATGGGTAGAGGCTAAATGAATTTGGAGGCACAGGCTAGAAAAAGCCTGTATTGCTGTAAAGGGAGCATTATGGGCGATCCTGGTGATGGCTCAGAAGAAAAGAGGGAAAGCCTCAGTCTTCTTAGAGATTACTTAAGTGTTCATGACCAGAATGCTGGTAGCAATATGAACAGTCAAGGCCATTCTGATGAGGTTTCAAATGGAAACGAGGAGCAAGGATTGGAAAGTGGAGTAAAGGGCACCCTTGTCATATAGTAGCAAAGACCGTGGCTGAATTGTGTCCATGCCTGAAGGCTTTCTGGAATGTGCAACCTAAGAGCAATGAACTAGGATATCCGGTGGAAGACAGCCAAGCAGCAAAGCATTCAGGCTACTGTGTGGCTACTTCTGGCTGCATACAATGAAATTCGAGAGGAAATAAATGACTTAAAGATAATTTATAATTAAAAGGGAAGCAGAATGGAATAATCTGGAATATTCAAAGCCTGGCCATGTAAAGAGTGAAAAAGCATATTCCAAACACTAAGGGTAAGGCCACATGACTCTTAAAGAGATTACCACGGAAAGAAAGAAACCAGGTGCTATTCATCAAGAAAATGGGAGGAAGACCCCTGAAAGCAAAAGCATTTCAGAGATCTTCAAGCCTGCTCCTCCCATCACAGACCCAGAGCTCTAAGAGGGCAGAATGGTTTTTGGTTACAGACCTGGGGAGCCCTCCATGGGCTCACTGACCAGGGCTACCTAGGGACTCTATTCCCACATTCTAGCAGAGTGCCCCTTGGCTGCCTTAGCTGTGGCTCAAGTGGGCCTTGGTGTGGCTTGGGCTACCACTCTGGGAGGGATAAGCTATAAACCGTGGTGGTGTCCATGTGGTGTTAATTCTGCAGATATGCAAAATCCAAGAGCTGTGGAGGACATGGCTTCCTCCACCTAGATTTCAAAGGATGCGGCAAACTACCTGAAGACTAGGCAAAAACCCGCCACAGGGGCAGTGCCACTGCAGAATGCCAAGGAGAAATGTGCGGTTGGAGCCACCAGAGAGGAGCAGTGGCAGCAGGGTCATCCCCAACACCACAGAACTGTAGGGTCACCAGTGTGCAACTCCTGCCTGGAAGAACTGAAGCACTGGCCGAACCCGGCACAGCCACAGGGGTGGAGCTGCTGGGCCTGGGGGCCCAACTCTTGCCCCAGGCCAGGATGCAGAACATGGAGTCAACGGAGATTGTTCTCCAGCTTTAAGATGTAATGTTTCCCTGTTGGGTTCTGGACTTACTTGGGACTGCTTATCCCTTTCTTCTTGCCTGTTTCTCCCTTTTGGATTTGCAATGTCTATCCTATGCCTGTCCCACTATTGTATTGTGGAAGTAGATGACCTGTTTGATTTCACACACTCACGGCTGGCATAGTTCTTCTTGGCTGTGGCTCAAGTGGACCTTGGTGTGGCTTGGGCTACCACTCTGGAGGGTATAGGCCAGAAACTGTGGTGGTGTCCATGTGGGATTAATTCACCTTAGGATGAATTGTGCCTTGACTGTCACTCATATCTGATTTAGATGAGACTCTGAACTTTGGAGTTGATGCTGGGCCAAGTTAAGACTTTTGGGACTACTAGCATGAAATGAATGTATTTTGTATGTGAGAAGCAGGGGTGAGGGGTGGAATGCTATGGCTCGAATGTCCCTGCCAAAACTCATGATGAAACTTAGCTGTCAATGTAATAACATTGGGAGGTGGGGCCTTTAAAACATGATTAGGTCATGAGGAGTGCACCCCATAAATGGATTGATGCTATTATTGCAGGAGTGGGATTGTTATCACAGGAGTATGTTAGTGATTGTGAGAGTGGGTTCCTGATAAGAAGGGTGAGTCCGACCCACCTCCTGCTGTCTTACATGCTCACTTCCACCTTCCTCCCTTCCATCATGGGATGACGCTTGCCAGATACTGGTACCATGCTCTTGGACTTCCCAGCTGTTAGAACCGTGAGCCAAATAAAGTACTGTGATTTAATTTCTCTGTAAACTACCAAGCCCATGGTATTCTGTTGTAGCAACAGAAAATGCACTAAGACAGGGACCAGAGAGGACTGCCTGGGTAGGTGGCCTGAGAAGACCTTTCTGGTCACTGCTGCCTGGGGGCCAGTGGTAAGGAGGCAGCTGGGAGGCCTGTGATTTGCTGTGGTGAGGAGGGTTGTCTGTCTTGTCTTGGGAGTACTGCCTATCTCACCCTCCCTGTGGGCAGGTGGTTCTCTGATACCCAGTGAAGAGGGCACCCACCTCTGCCCCCTGCAGTTAGGTCCTATTACAATTCAGACTTGAGGTGCACAGGCCAGAGATATATCCGAGAGAAGCATGGTGAAAATCTCTGGGCACTTCTGACACATTTCCCTAACCGATTCCTTACATTTAGTCTCACTGACATGGAAAAATATACTTGGGCATTAATTCTGTAGTTTAAATACAAAGGAGATCATTATTCCCCTCTATTGTTCAAGATGAAACAGGACAGAACAGGCTCACTGTGCCTTGGCACAGTTAGGATTTCTAACAAGTAACCCTAAAAATAGATCCCGTTAAAGGCGATAAAAGACACATTAAAAATACAAAGGTTAGTCTTGCCAAAAAAGAGAAAAGAAAAGAAAAAATTAGACCCAAATGTGATTAAGCCTGCAGATCCAATTACCGACTTACAGAAAATACAGAGGACAAAGACATATGTTAAATTATAAGATAGGATAAAAATAAGTAAAATCCAGACTGTGGGAAAATCTATAGGACAAAAGAGCTGCTTTCTTCAACTGATAAATTACGAGGGAAAGAGGGTTAGCGATAGAAGGAAAACCTACGGATTAAGAGACTTAAAAGGCATGCCAACCAATCACGATGGGTGAATGTGGATTCAAATACATTGTTAAGCAAATACAAGCTTTAAGAAAAAGTTAGTAATTTGAACACTGATTAGGTACTTGATGATATTAAGGAATTACTGTTAATTCTTTTTCAGATATGATAATGGTAGGGTGGTTGCATTAAACCTAAAAAGCATCCTGAGCTTCTTTTAGTGATCCATCCTGAAATATTAAAGGTGGATCCGTTCCAAAATAAGTTAGGGGTTGGGGCCGTGAGTACAACATAAGAGGAAACACAATTGGCCCTGAGTTAATAACCGATGATGGGTTCATGAGGGGCCATCTATTCTCTCTACTTGCACATGGCTGAAATGTTCTATGATTATTTAGAAAGCCCAATACATTTTCTAGACTAAGTGAAAAATCTTAAGCTTAAATATAAAATAAGAGCTTTTCTTCAAAATAATAACTTCAAATATTTAAATAAAGAATGGCAGTCACAAAATGTGTAACTGGGTGCTATCTTACTTCATTTGAAAGGTGAGGGAAGAGCCCCAGGGCAAAAGAACCAAGGCTTAGGCCAGTGTCCCTCCAGGCTCTTCCCTTCAGAGTAGAAGGTTATATCCAGACTTGGGTTATAACATGGGCCTGGAAGGCAGAAATTGCAGGATCGAATTATCTTCCAAAACATATTTTATTGCCTGTGAATCACCATATGTCCTTTTATATATAAATCCATGTGCAATGATATGTATGTTAAGATGTATACGGCATGATGATGAGAAAGCAAAGTGCACTGTGATCTTCCTTGTCCCTTCATGGCAGTCCCTAAATGTGTAGCCCGTGTAGACAGATTCCCATGAGTGAAGTAAATGCACGTGGGGTATACCTGACGAGGGCACTGGACTGTAACCTGCTCAGGGGACTTGTTTCAGATACTGTGTAGGTGTGTCTTATTCTTGAAATTAGGCTGGTGGCCAGTCTCAGACAATTACAACAGAACATCTTTTTATGAAATTCTAAGGAACTTTGACACACAACTTCTTCTCCCTCTGTTTAAAGCAATACTATGAGAGTTTAGCTAATGTCTTTGGGTAAAATGCAATGACTTACCACGCAAAGAAGCCAAAGCACAACATAGAGGATTTGGGTCTTAGAGAAGAGATCTTGTCCAAATTTTATGCAGACAATGGCCTCCAGGAAACCAATGACCCTAATCAGACAGAGAACAGAGGGTAAGTATTAATCCGTCTTACCAGAGGATACACATTATCCAAAATATGCATGATTGAATCAAAAAGTTCAACTCATCACATGATTTCTGCCCCAAACACTGGTAGCAGGTACCCCACAAAATAACACTGTTCAAGCCAACGGCATTTACTTCGGAAATAATAAAGAATTTTTCACCTCTGCCTTCTTCCCAGACCAAAATCATGACTCATAAATTTTAATAGCTAGGGCGCTGGCATCACCTAACTCAGTCCCTCCATTGCTATAAGGGTGGGTGATCACGCCGCCTCTGCTGGAACCTTCTCAGGCACAGGGAACCTACTACCTTTGCAAGGTGGCTTATTTTTCTGGTCAAACTCTTTAGCAGTTACAAAGTTTTTCTCTGTCTCAGGCTGGTATCTGCCTCCTATACCTCCTACCCTGGGTCCTGACATTGCCCTAGTATGTCACAGGTGAGAAAGCATCATTTCAGTGGAGGAACCCTGAAGGCTTTTTTACTGTACTTCTGAAGTCTAGACTGTGATTAAGAGGCTAGCTGGCTGCCACACAGGGTGAGTTTGACCCTTCCAAGGGAGTCTTTCAATAATTTGAAGGCATTAATCACATTCCTTCCCAGCCTTCTAAGAATTTCCAGATTAAATAGCCCCGTTTTTGGTGACAATATAAACCCTTTACCTTCTCTTGATATGTAAAAGATTGTGCTAAATACAATTTTTTTGTTTAAGGAAATGCCACACACTTCATATTTCCCCTTTAAGGCATTAAAAAAGCCACTCTTGTGTTCTGTATCTTCATTTATGGCTATAAAAATTGGGCTTTTCTAAAGGTTCAGGACTTGGAGGTAAGAATGGATGAGGTGAGGTTGACACAGTTGGCCATGAGATCCCAGGCAGCATAAGAATAGTGATTTCAGACAAGTCCATTTTATGCATTCCTTGCTCAAGATAAGATCTGGACATTCCAGGAATGGTGTACTCACACAGATGTTTTCTAAAAAGGCAAGAAGGGGCAGGGCATGGTGGCTTACACCTGTAATCCCAGCACTTTGGGAGGCTGAGGTGGGTGGATCACTTGAAGTCAGGAGTTCAAGACCAGCCTGACCAAGATGGTAAAACCCCATCTCTGCCAATAATACAAAAATTAGCCACGCATGGTGGCACACACCTGTAGTCCCAGCTATTCAGGAGGCTGAGGCAGGAGAATCACTTGAGCCTGGGAAGTAGAGGCTGTGGTGAGCCAAGATGGCACCACTGCACTCCAGCCTGGGCAACAGAGTGAGGCTCTGTCTCAAAAAAAAAATGGCAAGAAGGGCTAAGAAGGCCTTTGGCACCCCAGCTTACTGGCAGACACAGTGGTCACTGCCATCATCAACAGTGCGGATGGCTCGAAACAACTGAAGGCCTGAATGCCTGGAGTTAGAACCACGTCAGCAAAGCAGCAAAATCAACAGAAAGTCTCCGGAATGTGTCTTTAGAGAGTCTGCGGCTATCTTTTCCCCTAGCCCAAACCAAACAAGGTTTAACAGTGGTTGGCTTGAATCTTTAAAGCGCTGCTCCACAAAGCGTACCACATGTGAGAAAGCATCATTTCAGTGGAGGAAGCCAGGTTTTTTCACTGTACTTCTGAAGTCTAGACTGTGATTAAGAGGCTAGGTGGCAGTTACATGTTTGGTATTCCAGTCTGTGCAGTGAGGAGACATAAAAAGGATGATTTTATCTTTGGTTGGGACTTCCTGAAAAACTCCTATGCTGGGAGTGTTGAGCCCAGGACATAAGTGTGATTATCTACCCATAAGCCAGAGAGAACACCCTGAGTTCATTATGAAAGATTTCTGAATATTCAACTAGACTTGAGGGTCCCTACTTTTTTTTTTTTTTTTTTCAATGGAGTCTAGCTCTGTCGCCCAGGCTGGAGTGCAATGGCACAATCTCGGCTCACTGCAACCTCTGCCTCCCTGGTTCAAGTGATTCTACTGCCTCAGCCTCCTGAGTAGCTGGGACTACAGGTGCGTGCCACTACACCCAGCTAATTTTTGTATTTTTAGTAGAGGCAGGGTTTCACCATGTTGGCCAGGCTGGTCAGGAACTCCTCACCTCAAATGATCCATCCACCTCAGCCTCCCAAAGTGCTGGGATTATAGACATGAGACAGCCTGAGGCCCCTTTTAAAAGCATGCTGATTGGCCTACTAAAGCTGTGTTTCTCAAACTTTTGTGATTTAAGACCCATTAAGAACCATGGCAAGAAACATAATTTTCACTGTGATTCAGTATACAGGCGCGCGCACACACACACACACACACTCACGCACTGAAACAAAAGCTTCATAAGACAATTTGCATCCTTATTTCATTTTAAGAAAATACTGGCCAGAACCCAATCATTGGCCTCATAATGACCTGAAGTTTTTTTTAATTTTTTGTTTGTTTGTTTTTTTAATTTTTTGAGACTGTCCCTGACTCTGTTGCCCAGGCTGGAATGCTGTGGCATGATCTCGACTCATGGCAACCTCCACCTCCCAGGCTCAAACAATTCTTCTACCTCCCAAGTAGCTGGGATTACAGGCTCACGACACCACGCCCAGCTAATGTTTGTATTTTTGTAGAGACATGGTTTTGCCATGTTACCCCGATTGATCTTGAACTCCTGAGCTCAAGTGATCCACCCACCTCAGCTTCCCAAAGTGCTAGGATTATAGGTATGAGCCACTGCGCCTGGCCAACTTGAAGTTTTTTCTGAAGACCAGTGCTTTTGAGTTAGTGACTTTAGGATATGATTTGCTTCAATGTGCTGAGGATTCTTAGCTAAGCCATTGTCTGTGTGTGTGGGCACGTGTCATGAGAAGGTGGCTAGGAGGAGGTGAGGGGGTCGGCTATGGGATTATATAAGTGTGGAGAGTCCCGGACTGAGGCCTGGGCATGGGAAAGGCACAAGGAAAGGCCAGGAATCAGGGGAAAGGGCTGAGTTGAGGTCAGGATAACATGGACATAGAAGTCCACCCTTAGGCTTGGCTTTTAGTCTGAGGGGATCCTAGAGGGTCTGGAGCAGAGGGTTTAACATGGTTTTCTCTCTCTCTCTCTCCATATATATATATATATGTAATTTTATTTTATTTTATTTTATTTTGAGACAGAGTCTCACTCTGTCGCCCAGGCTGGAGTGCAGTGGTGCAATCTCAGCTCACTACAACCTCTGCCTCCTGGGTTCAAGAGATTCTCCTGCCTCAGCCTCCCAAGTAGCTGAAACTATAGGCGTGTGCCACCACACCTGGCTAATCTTTTGTATTTTTAGTAGAGAAGGGGTTTCACCATGTTGGCCACGATAGTCTCAACCTCCTGACCTCGTGATCTGCCCGCCTTGGCCTCCCAGAGTGCTTGGGATTACAGACATGAGCCACCATGCCTAGCCAGTTTGCTTAATATATATTTTAAATATATATATATATATATATATATATTTTAATTTTCAGCTTTTATTTTGCATACGGAGGAATGCTACATGTGTATATTGGACCCAGGTAGAGAGCATAGTACCCAGCAAGTAGTTTTCCCACCCATGCCTCGCTTCCTCCCTCCCTAGTAGTGAGCAGTGTCTATTACACTGATGTTTATGTCCATGTGTACTCAATGTTTAGCTCCCACTTTTAAGTTAGAATATGCGGTATTTGGTTTTTTGTTCCTGCTTAGGATTATGGCCTCCAGCTGCACCCATGTTGCTACAAAGGACATGATCTCGTTCTTTTTTATGGCTATTATTCCATGGTGTCTATGTACCACATTTGCTTTATCCAGTCCACCACTGATGCACACCTAGGTGGGTTCCATGTCTGCTATTGTGAACAGCATGGTGATGAATATTCAAAAACCTTCTGCTGGCTGAACAGAACTGTGTGAGAAGACAAGAGCAGAAGCAGGGAGGCTACTGCGCTCATCCAGACACAGGGACTCAGGTTGGGGCTGTGGAGATGGTGAGAAGTGGTGGGAACCCAACGATCACATGGGCTCCTGTAACCGCCAGCAACCGCCCCCACCATTACCTCTGGCCCACTAGAGGGAGTCCTCATCAATAGCATCCTTCCAGAAGGCTAACATTACTTTTCTACCAAGACTCAGAGGGCGGCTAGTTTAGGGCTGAGGCCTAAGGCTTGAGCACAGTGGGAGCCTGTATTAAGCCCACCAGTATGAGACCACCTACCTCCTCCTACCTCCTCACCCCCAGGGGGACTGGGGGTTCCTCCGCACAGCTCAGCAATAGGTCCCTTTACTCAGTTCAACTTTAAATCTCTTTGAACTTTCCCAGGATAAGCTAGGTGGCCAAATTGTGGCTTAATGGAATTCAGTCAGGGCCTCCATTCCCTGTGGTGCCATCCACCATCCTGTATCCTGATTTAGCAAGGTTAAAAGGTAAATAAACATTTGGGCAGCCTGAGGTGCTTCTGCTGGGAGCAGGCACTACAGATTCCTGACCTAGGGCTGGTTACTGGCGCACGTCCTCCCAGCACCCCTGATTTGTGGAGCCAGCTCCACAAGGTGGGAAAAAAGATGATGTTAATGCAGAGGCCAGAGTCAGGAGCTCTTCGGTGAGTTGAGTGAAGCAGGCATGCTAGCAGGGTTGTTGTAGGAATCTGGGGGATGAAAGCTCTAGGCTAGTGTGTGTGAGCCAAACTTGAGAAGCAGAAGAGGAGTTTTTGGCTTGCCAACAAGACTGCACGTGGATTCTGAGGATGCCACAGCAATGCTGGGGACATGGAGGCCGGGTACCTGGCTGCTGCATCCCACACGCACTGCTCCACGGCTGCACAAGCAATCCCTGGACGGCTGAGAGGGTGGGTGAGCCCCTCTCCTGGCAGCCAGGGGCCAGCCTCCAATAACATGGATGGAGACGTGAATCCATGTTAGCTCAATGACCACACAATCACACAGGATGGCATGAAGTGTTCTCCAAGTTCAGGAGTGAGCTTCTAGTTCTGATTAGCGGGGGCAAAGACATCTTTTTGGAGGAAGCAAGAGCTAAGTGTGGCATAAACAATAGAAACAATTCCTACTGTGCTCCTCTGAACTTTCTAACTTCCAAAGAATCCCCGGGGCAAGGAGGGGAGAAGTGGGTCTTGGGTGGCAAACCCAGAACTGTTCTGCTTAGTCGTTTAGATACTTAGTAGGATTTGGGGCAAGATGCCATTTGAACACAGGGGGTCAGCTGCTAAAAAAAAAAAAGCTTTGTAACTACTGTCAGAGCTTCTGAGATGTCAGTGGACGTGTACTTGAGTGCAGGGGATGGGGTGTGGCAAGATACAGGGAGGATGAACAGACACAGTCATGAGGAGAAGGGGAACTGACTATAAAGCTATACCAGCAGGACGGCGGTGACGCCCTTTTGCTGGGAAGGGACTCCCCTCCTGACACCTGTTCCCCTGTGTTTGCGCCCTCTTCCTAGAAGGAAGCTCATGCTCATAGCTGCATCTACCCTTTAGACAGACAGTCTGGGCTGGGTAGTGGCCCATGCCTGTAATCCCAGCACTTTGAGAGGTCAAGGTGGGAGGACTGCTTGAGCCCAGGAGTTCAAGACCAGCCTGGGCAACATGGTGAAACCCTGTCTCTACGAAAACTAAAATATAATTAGCTGGACACTATGGTGCATGCCTATAGTCCCAGCTACCTGGGAGGCTGACGTGGGAGGACTGCTTGAGCCTGGAAGGTCAAGGCTGCAGTGAGCTGTGATCACTGACACTCAGCTCCAGCCTGGACAACACAGCAAGACTCTGTCTCAAAAGAAATAAAATTTAAAAAGAAAGAAAGCCCGAACTATGGGCCTGGAAGAACAACAGAACAAAAGCACAATTATGAGAAATTGTAAGGAGGAGAGAGGGATAGAATGGGAAGTCAACAAAGGGGATTGAAAAGAGAAAAGTGAGAGGAAATCCAGGACAGATGTTGCAGAGGGAAGAGGACAGTTTCAAGAAGGCAGATACTGTACAGAAGATCCGAGAAGAGGATGGAGAAAGGACTGGCTAGTTTGGAGCTGACCTTGGAGACCAGCAGAGGTGGGAACTTATTGTGATGGACACGTTAGCAGCGGTGGGATAACAGGCAGCGAGGAAACTGGTCAGGTGAGGAGCAGCTCTGGCTGCCTCTGGGAGGCAGGATGCAGTCCTGGGCCCTCAGGCAGGGTAGGCTCACTCTCCCGTGAGGGTCCACCCTATACACTCCCAGGAAAAGGAAAAGCCAACTGTGCACTGCTGTTCCAGCAGACCCTTGGCCACCTTCCTCCTAGGACCAGGCGAAAAAACACTGCTTCTATTTAAACTGGGCCAATACTCTTTTTGAGGCAGAGAAGCTCAATTCTAATTGGGGTGGAGTGGGGAAAAGACAAAGATGACATAAACCCCACACCTGGGGAATTTGTTCACATCAGTCTGGCCCCAAAACTCCCACCGAGCTGAAGGAATACCATGTGACATCTAAATAGAGAAAGAGCCCACCTTTCCACGTGGCTGCTTTCTCCCTGTCAGGGATCCCATTCCCTTGCTGGATGGCGCCCTCTCTTTGCTGAGTGCAACACCTTTCGTATAAAAGGTTTAAAAGCTCAGTCTATGGCACAACTGTTAGGGATGACATGTATTTAGCTACAACAGCAAGTAATTCATAAAAACATTTTGAGGATACCATGTTTATAGAAGAGAAAGTACCCTCTTCAGGAGAAAAAGGTTGGAGTGCTGGGAAAGAACCCCAGGCAGGTACTCCTATTTGACCTTTGCCTTTCTCCTTCCACCTCCCAAAAGGCAACATTCAGAAAGTCACTATTTAGGGCACTGCTCCCTCTCATTTCTCCACCTTACCAAAGTCTGAGATCATTCCAAAATTAGTGAAAAGAAAGTTATAAAGCAGCTACTAGTGATTAAAGGAAACCACACACTTAAGTGTTTTCTGTTTTGATAGGAGAGGAAATAATGACAAAACGTCGGGGAGATAGAGCTGGGGCAGAGGAAGGAAGTGGGTGGCCTCCGGGGTCAGGAGAGCGGGAGGTTGTGGTTCCTGTTTCGCCTTCCCTAGCTGGCAGTGTGGACCGTGCAGGGGGCAGCTCTCACGGTTGTTCACACTCACAGGAGGATCCACTGGGTGTGATTTATGAGGTGGGCTTTATTATTTTTCAGCACAGCTCACTGGTTCTCACAAGATTCATCAATCTTGATATCACACTGTTCCGGGGGTTCTCAATTCTCAGTAAAGCACACTAAGTTAGCCCAATGATCCCTCCTTTACATTTCACTATATTTTAATCACTTTCAAACAAGCCACAACTTTCTGGGGCAGTGTTTATCACTCTTCGGCATAGCTTACTTTTTTCCTTTTTTTTCTTAAAAAAAAAAAAAAAAAGAGGGAGAAAGACAAGGTCTTGCTCTGTCATCCGGGTGGGAGTGCAGAGGCACAATCATAGCTCACTGCAGCCTTGACCTCCTGGGTTCAAGTGATCCTTCTGCCTCAGCCTCCAGAGTCGCAGACTACAGGCATGTGCCATCATGCCTGGCTGACTTAAAACACTTTTTGTGGAGACAATGTCTTGCTATGTTACCCAGGCTGGTCTCAAACTCCTGGCCTCAAGTGATCCTCCCGCCTCAGCCTCCTAGATTGCTGAGATTACAGGCATGAGCTGCCATAGTGGAGTTTACCTTTGCCATTTCTCCCTCCGTGTGGATGGTGTTTTATGGTTGTCCAATTAGAAAGAAACTTGTCATGACACAACCTCTCTCTCTGACCCACCTATTTTCCTCAACATGTAAATCGATACAATTCTGTGGAAAAAGAAATCCACTCCACAGCAGAATAATAAGACCTTGCTAAGGACTTTTAAATATGAAAGCAAAATGCACGTGGAAAGAATGTGTGAGTGGGAGAGAAGAGCTCAAATGCAGGAAAGCCCATTTCCTCCTTGGACAATCCTTTAGAAGGAGCGGCCCGCATCCTTTCTTCCGGGACACAGGGCCCTCACACAAGAAGCGGGAGCGCTGCCTCTGCTCTGTCAGAAATCTGGGAGATGTGTGAATCCTCCCTCCTGCTATATCATGAACAAAGGAAACCAAATCCATCTTATCACCCTTTATGCTGCAACCACTTTGGGTAAGAAAATCAAGCTTACCACACAGAACTTATGAGAAACAAATGACAATGGCCCTTAGTCTTCTAGGAGTCAGGAGGAACCTTCCTAAATCTAACCTGAGTATCAACATTTTTAGCCTTTAAAACTATGTCACCCTTCAGAATCTAGATGACAGCTAGAAACACACACACACACACACAGAAAAATGGAAAGGAATGACACTAAAATATTAACAACAATTATCTCCAAATGGTTGACTTCTTTGGGTGATCTTTTAGTTCCTTCTAGATCCTTTACTGAATTTTTATCATTGTGCATGTATTACTTTTTAATTGGGAGAATGTACTGTTTAAATATCTGTGAAAAGTAATTTCTTCTCTATAATGGGTGTGTGTGTGTGTGTATATATATATGTGTATATATATACACACACATACACACATACATATAAATAAAATCTTGTCCACCTGCCTTCACAGAAAAATTATACTGAAAGGCTGTTAACACAGGGTCAAGAAATACCCAAAGAAATTTAGGGCTTAAGTGGTTTTTAAATCTCCACAATAACAGATTACTCACCCAAACACCCAGCACTGTGTTCCTACGCGCTTGCACTGTGTGTCGGTGAGGTAAGCGTAGTACTGTCTGAAACAACAAAGTTGGAATTCATTGAGAGCTGCTGGAAGACCAGCAAGTCAGGACATAATTAAATCACTTTGACAGAGTGAATGTAAAAACCGTCCCTCCGTGTCCCATGTCAGGCTGCCTGGTCTAGTTCTGTTCAAGAGAAGAGAAAGCCAGTGCCTGCTGAAACATTCCTGTAAGAGATTCAGCATTTGGGTTAGGCTGGAGGGAGGGGGGAGCATCATTTAAAGGGCCAGATTATTGTCTGGTCTGAGTGCCAGGGTGTTTGCAACTAACTGATCACAACCATTTACAGATTTCTTTGTTCCTTTTCCACTCCCACTGCTTCACTCGAGTAGCCTTATAAAAAAAAAAGAAAAAAAACACAAAACGAAAAAGAGCCAGATTATTGGCAAGGCAGTCTGGATTCAGCGGTAAGACTTCCACAGCCCCGCCCAAAGCAAGCCCGGGTGGGTGTTTCCATGTCTAGCTCCGTGGAGGTGACTCCAGAGAGTGAGCAGCACTGTCCATCGGTTGTCCCCTCTGGTTCTCTCCAGGACAAAGGTTGCTGATTGTAACCAGGCAAAAAATATACAGATTTTTGGCTTTCAGAAACTGGAATGGGACCCCAGCTATATCTCACTGCCATTGAGTGCCAATTACTTGGAATGTTACTGACAAGTTCAGAAAAAAACAGGCAATGACATGGTGCTGAAAGGCTCAGAACAGCACCATCCGGTAGAAATGTAATGCAAGCCATAAATGCAATTTTAAATTTTCCAGTAGACGTGTTAAAAAAAGTAAAAAGGAACTATAAAATCCATTTTATTAATATGTTAAACTAATATTTAAATAAATATATTAAAACATTATAATGAGGTATTTTATATTCTGTTTTGGCCCCAACTCTTCAAAGTCTGGTGTGTAGCTTCCACGGACGGCACGTTTCATTGTGGACCGACCACATCTCTGTGCTCAACAGCCACAGGTGGGGAGTGGCTTCTGTGTGGGACAGCACGGCTTGGAGTCTTGGAAGTACCCCTGAAACTCAAGCCACCCTGAACCAGAAACTCATCATCTTTTTGGGGTCACTGACTCTTTGAGGATTTGACGAAAGCTATGACAAAGGCATAACACTTTGCATTAAAGTTCAGGGGATTCACAGATACCTGAAGCTCATCCATAAACTACTGTCTCCTCACCCCAAAGACCAGAGTGAAGAATTCTAATTATAAAGAATGTAGCTTTTCCTCTAACTTCATATTGTCATGACTTAATATGTCTTGACCATTTTAGCTACTTTACCCTCTAACTGGACCCATTTCCTTACATTGTACTTTATATTATCAGATTAAAAGCATGTTCACTCAAATATCTTCTCAAAGCAGATTCGTGTGAAAGTCTAATAAAGAAGGAAGAAGCTGGAGATGTGGTGTGTACGATTTACACTGAAGCCTCTAAACTCTCCTTTTAGGACCTAACATTTGCTAAATGGGGTGGCTATGTTAAAATCCATTAGCAGCACGTCCATCTTTCCAAGTAATTTGTCAAAGAACCTCCTTACATGGGAACTGCCTCAAACAGTGTTAAGGGCACAGGAAGTGCCTGATTTTTTAAACAAAGAGAGTTGTGGAGAAATCCATAGGGTATTATAAAATTTTGAGGATCTCTCAAGAGTTCAAAACATTGGATTTTTAGTGTCTAGTTTTTGTTTTGGAATGTTTAATACTGAAATTTTATGATAAATCATACGTAATTTGCTATTCTGTTCTAAGAAGAAACTTCTTTCCATTCTTACTTTATTGATTGCTCTTAATTTTATGAAAGAGCTGCAGTGAATCTTTTCTGAAAAAATTGTAAAGTCTCAAATTAAATTACATTTTAAATAGGGACTCTAAACCATTAAGAAAAAACAGGATTTATGAGATAATGACTGCAATAGACCACTGATCTAGGAAGTTTCAAAGGGCTGCTGGCTTACCCACTCTTCTTTTCCATTCTGGTCATAACAAAAAGAACAGATGGGAATGTTAGGCTTAACTCCTCAGGACTTGGACGTGTCTTACTTGGTTTGTTGAATCCAGGATCTGGAGGTTTTTTTTGGTTTTTTTTTTGGTAATAATGAATGATAACAAGAAGAGGTGCTGGCTGGAAGGTCTGTTTGACCAAGGTGTGGATCTACTGTCCTTGGCAAGTAAGGCCTGCTGCTTGTGGGGTTTGCAAGCACATTAAAAATAATGAAATAAGCAATCTTACAGCTTCTAAAAAGCTAACTCTTTTAATTGCTTAGATTATATTTGTACCTTTGGCAGATTTTTGGTCTTGCTACTCTTTAATGCCAGTATTCCATATTAGTTATAAAACCCAAATGCCGTTTCTAAATAGGAAAAATGAAACAAATGAAAATGCTTGCTTTGAACCGCACTGGGACCAGCCTACTTGAGGGATGGTGTCTGAATAAGCCTCACCTCTAGGGCCCCACATGAATCCAGAGGATAATGGCGGGAACACCCAAGCTTATCTCAGTTGTCCTGGAGGACTGCAGGAAGGGTCTTTTTAAAAGGAAATTAAATTAATTGGGTCTGAAAAAGCTAAAAGCCTCATTCAAAAAATAATGTCATTTATGACTTCAGTTCTACCATAAAAACGTTTGCATTTTTCCAGTAATCTCATTTTTAAAAAACTCAGCATCACTATGCTGTTATTTTTTTCTAATATGATGTTATAGGAGAAAAAAGATCAGCAGTCCAAGACTGTAAAGGAATCTGATGATAATGGATAGTACTATTGGTGTGGTGTTGATCAAGTGCTTCCCTTTTTTAAAGTCTGGTTAATGTTACTGACATCTGAGAACAAAACATTTTCTTCATATTCTGGATGTATAATTCTTTATGATGATATTTTCATGAAAAATCTGCTAGTTTATGTGACTTTCCTTATGCTAAACAGGACAATCTAAAGCAAGTTAATGTTCTCATATGACAGTCGGGCTTGCGCAGAATTACCTCACTGTGGGAGCCGTGATGCCACCAATAAAGAGAATTCTACCCCAACTTAATGGATGACTGGCTTGGAACACAAAGATATGCTTCAAGAAGAAGGTATTCAACTCAGTCAGCTGAAAAAGACGGAGAAATTAGTCAACCTGGTACCTCATGCTAATTCAAAATCCTCTATTCTTTAAATAGACATTCTACAATTAGAAATAATTGGTATGTTCAAAGCATTTTCGGAGAATAGATGTGGTCTTCCAAGGGTTGCTATTCAAACTAGTTAACAGCCAGTACATTATGGGCAGGGACCAATTGGAGGCCCAGGGAGAGGTGGTGGGGGTGGTGAATGGGCACGTAGGGGCACAGGATATCAGCTATTTGTCATGTTTCCTCGTTTGTATTATTGTTACTCAGCTCACACATGTGATCTACTGGGATAGTCAGGAGAGAAATGCTTTCAGCATACAGAAATCATGAAAGCAAACCTGTGCCACAGAACACCTATGCTGCCATACAGAAATCAGGCCAGGTCTAAGAGAATTCCCACTGTAGATAAGTGAGCTCTTTAATAATCAAAAGAAGCTTGAGGCCATGCGCAGTGGCTCATGCCTATAATCCCAGCACTTTGGGAGCCCCAGGCAGGCAGATCGCCTGAGGTAAGTTGTTTGAGACCAGCCTGGCCAAAATGGTGACATCCCATCTCTACTAAAGATACAAAAATTAGCCAGGCGTGGTGGTGGGCGCCTGTAATCCCAGCTACTCAGGAGGCTGAGACAGGAGAATTGCTTGAACCCAGAAGGCAGAGGTTGCAGGCTGCAGTGAGCCGAGATGTGCCACTGCACTCCAACTTGGGTGACAAGAGTGAAACTCCATCTCAAAAAAAGCAAAAGAAGAAGCTGGAGACACGTCTGAGAGATGACGATGGACTTGTGCAGCACACGCCTGGGACAGAGCGGATCCTCTACCAAAGGCAGTCCTTAAAAGTGGGTGTGAAGGGTTGGTCCAAGTTTCAGCTGGGAGCAGTAGTCCTTTTCCCTGAGGTTAGCATCTTCATGCAGTTCATCATGATGAGTAGCACAAAATATCTTGTGGCTGGGACATGGCTGCTCTCTGGCTGGATCCCGGATCCAGGTGTGCTCCATCGCATACCACCAGGTGGTTCCACCCTAGCAGCACTATACTACCCTCCTTGACAAATCCAATCATTCTTCCTTCTAATAAAAGAAAGCTTCTGCTTTCCATGACATTGGGCCTGATAAGGCAAAGCTTAATCCCAACCCATCTACGGTCCTGTTTTTAAAGGTACTGACCTCTCCAAACCATGGTGACTACTTACTTAACTATTCACATACACTTCTGTATGCATAAACTCCACTTATTGAGATGGGTATTGTCTCTGTGTGAACAAGGAAGATTGTCTGTCCTAAAAGTGACATCTGCTAATGTTTTCCTTATGTTGGGAGTATTTTGTGTTTATGTGTCCAAAACATGATTTCTGATGATTCTGAAAGATCCTCTTCAGGCAAAAGCTGGTTTCTCTTGGCTACTCTCCAAAAGTTGTGAAACAACCTGGGGCCAGGAGCATCAGAAAAAATTGCTGTCAGTCAGAAACACAGATGCTTCATAATCTTTTGCCAAGACCCTGGGCTGTCGGAATCACTTCCGTCGTGAAGTGGGCCACTTGGAAATACAGCTTCTCTCCACGGAGGACAACACTCTGGAGGACTCAGCAAAAGCCTCCAATTCCCTGGCACTCATTTAGCACCCTACAGATTACCCAAAGTGGTCACAGCTGAGGAACAATTTTAACCAATAAACACTAAATTAGGAATGTAAGAAAAGCCTTCTCATTTGTTCCTTTGGTCTTAAAAATGATCATTCTAAAAAGCAATCCAATGCCTAACTCATTGGATGATGGATGCTAGACACAATTTATTTCATGGAATCTAACCTGTTTCTAATTTGTAATTCAAAGATCCATATTTTAAAGCTGTCTTCACAATGAGGCAAGACCTTAGGCATCATAATATCACTTTGCTTAATTATTCTACATGCCAGCTGCAGAATATTATATCTTGTAAAGTATGGCGCTGAAAAGCAATGTAAACTAACGTTAACTCTAAATTCCTAAGAAGTTTTTATTTTAGTCTTTGTTTTCCTCCCAACTTCTAGGCATCGGAAAAAATACCTGCCAGATGATCATGAAAAGGTACACTCCGGCTACTCTCTGAAAAGAAGATTTGGGGTCAAACCATCGAACATAGGTCCAGCTAGCAGGAGTGAACTGCAGCACAGCTCTCTTGATCTTCCCGGTGGTGGTATGAATGTCCCTGTAAGAAGAGAATGGCTCCAGTGAAAATCCAGAGATAAGGCAGGGGGAAAAACAAACCACAAGAAAAAAATCCTGTGCGCTGATGATTTTTATAACAAATGCTCAGGACAAAGAGACTGCTTTTTATTTGAATTGTGTCTCAAAAGTCTCTCTATTTATACAGGTAAAGCAGGTGACAGAAGCACACTCAATGGGGAATTGTACTGATGACAGGCACAGGGCAGCAGAGACTGTTCTCACCCACCGCTTCTCTCCCAGGTAAAACTGCACACACTCCGTATTCTTGCATCACCCACATCACTTCTTTACCCTATTTCTTCCCCAGAGCAGTAAACACTTTGGGTTGATGAACAGTGATATTTAACCCTTCTTCATTTTCATCCTCAAAATTACTCAAAAGTTTCATACACCCATGAAAGAACTAAACAGTTCTATAATTTACAAATGTGGACATTAAGGCTCAGAGACAGCAAGTGGCTGCCACACTCAGCATTAGGGGTGGGTGTAGATTCCAGCCCTTCCTGTCCTAGTCCAGGAGAGCCAAAACCCAAGGTATAATAAATACTATTTAATAACTGGTAATGAGTCTTTAATTCCACAAATATTTATTTCATGAACTTTCATGTCTCCAACATTGTGCTAAGTGCTTGGAGGCACAAGCACCAACCAGTCAGGCCTTCTGTTCTACCGGATGGGAGCAGGGAGAGTGATAGGAAACCAGGGCTGTTCCTTCATCCACCCACCTATCCACCAACAAACTCTACTGAGAAAACATCACAGCAAGAAGATCTGTGGCACACTGGCAGCGAAAAATAGAGACCATCCAAAAATAAACAAGAACTACAAAAGACTTATACTGTAAAAATAGCAAAGTGCATAGAAAGACTGAAAAGAAAATGGGAATAAGTAGAGATGCAGCGTGATCAAGAATCAGGATATTTAATACAGCAAAGAAGTTAATTCGACTTAATCTGTATTCATTTATACATTTAATATTACTTTAAAAAACCACCAACATGAGTTTTTGTTGTTGTTTATTAGTTGGCCTTATGTCTTGGGAACTTGACAAAATGATTCTGAAGTCAAATTTCAAGAATAAACATAAGAAAACAAGGAAGTATATTGAAGTGAAGTATATTGTAGCAGTGTTTAAGAAAGCAGACATCCTGAGGCCAGGCGCGGTGGCTCATGCCTCTAATCCCAGAACTTTAGGAGGCCAAGGCTGGCAGATCACTTGAGGTCAGGAGTTTGAGACCAGCCGGGCCAACATGGTGAAACCCTGTCTCTACTAAAAATACAAAAATTAGCCAGGTGTGATGGCAGGTGCCTGTAGTCCCAGCTATTCAGGAGGCTGAGGCAGGAGAATCGCTTGAACCTGGGAGACGGAGGTTGCAGTGAGCTGAGATTGTGCCACTGCACTCCAGCCTGTGCGACAGACTCTGTCTCAAAAATAACAACAACAACAACAAAAAGGAAAGCAGACACCCTGGTGCAAATTCAGACTCAGCTGCTTGCTAGCTATGTGTCCTTAGGCAAATTACTAAACCTAAGCCTCAGTATCGCATCATTCCTAAAATGAAGAGAATAACAGTGTCTACCCCCAGGACTGATGCAAGGCTCAAATGAGATACTGCTTGTGAAGCTTGCTTGGAGCAATACTTGAAGCATGGCTACTATTTTTGTTAGGTTAAATGCTGTCTTAAATATATTAAAAAGTGACTGGGCATGATGGCTCATGCCTGTAATCCCAGCACTTTAGGAGGCTGGGGTCGAGACTAGCCAGGCCAACATGGAGAAACCCTGTCTCTACTAATAATACAAAAATTAGCTGGGTGTGGTGGTGCATGCCTGTAATGCTAGCTGTGAATTACAGGCACTGGGGAGGCTGACGCAGGATAACTGCTTAAACCCGGGAAGTGGAGGTTGCAGTGAGTCGAGATTGCACCATTGCACCCCAACCTGGGCAACAGAGCAAGACTCTTGTCTCAAAAAAATAAATACATAAAAATTAGAATTAAAATTAAATATATTAAAAAGTGTCCTTGCAAGTCAGTGACCAAAGAAAGGTTTAGTAATAAAAGGGATGGGGAAAACTGGTTAACCAATGGAAAAAACATTGTGAAATCTCCTCCTCACATCATATACCAAAATAAATTTAAGACAGATTAAACACTTAAAACAAGAAAAACCATTAAAGAACTAGAAGAAAGGCTGGGCGCGATGGCTCACGCCTGTAATCCCAGCACTTTGGGAGGCTGAGGCGGGTGGATCACCTAAGATCAGAAGTTCGAGACCAGCCTGACCAACACAGAGAAACCCCGTCTCTACTAAAATACAAAAAAAAAAAAAAAAAAAAAAAAAAAAAATTGGCCAGACGTGGTGGCTAATCCCAGCTACTCGGGAGGCTGAGGCAGGAGAATCGCTTGAACCTGGAAGGCAGAGGGTGCAGTGAGCCGAGATCGTGCCATTGCACTCCAACCTGGGCAACAAGAGTGAAACTCTGTCTCAAAAAACAAACAAACAAAACTAGAAACTACAAGAAAATACTAGTTAAAATTTACCTAAACAAAAAGATTAACAGTATTTTTGATGTTTAAATAAAAAATCCACCACAAACTAGTTTAAAAGGGGATGACAGGCTGGGCACGGTGGCTCATGCCTATAATCCCAACACTCTGAGATGCCGAGGCGAGTGATAACCTGAGGCCAGGAGTTTGAGACCAGTCTGGCCAACATGGTGAAACCCCATCTCTACTAAAACCCCATCTCTACTAAAAACAAAAATTAGCCAGGCGTGGTGGCATGCGCCTGAAGTCCCAGCTACTTGGGAGGCTGAGGCAGGAGAATTGCTTGAACCCGGGAGGCAGAGGCTGCAGTGAGCTGAGATTACACCACTGCACTCTAGCCTGGGCGACAGAGCGAGACTCCATCTCAAAAAAACAAACAAAAAAAACAGGATGACAAAATGGAAAATAAAGTCACATTTATGGCAAAGTCTTAATAAGCTTAATCTATAGAAAGCACAAATAAAAGAGGGTAAATCCAATAGAAATTGATAGAAATCCAGTATCACAATTTTATGTGCGATAAATTTGACAAAGGTTTAAAAATGCAGTTCAAGGCAATAGTGAAATGGATACACATATATATTACAGGTGGGATTATAAATTGGTACACTCTATTTCTAAGAATTTGTTTACCAAAAAAAAACAAGACGATGCACACTAAGATATATGTCCAAGAATGATCACTCCAGTCTTCTTTATAAAAGCAAAACTTTGAAACAACTAAAGGCCCATAAAATGGAACTGGTTAAATACTACATGGTTTATCTGTATGTTGAAGTACAAAGAAGCCCTTTAAAATCATGTTTTAGAAGAATATTTAATGATGGGGGAAAATGCTATTTTGTTATATAAAGTAAACACAGTTTTAAACACAACTGAAGCAACCACACCTTTCATTATCACTATCATTATTCTTCCTTATCAATGGCATGATTCCTGCTGCAAACTGAGAAGCAAGTTTAACAAAGCAGGATAAAGCAATGCCGGCAGTGTGACTGTCTTCCACTGGAAGCACAGTGGGGCATGCAACTTAAAACTAGTCAGAGAACTTCCTGGGTGGCAAGTGAGCTGAGTCAGCGAAGAAAAGGATGATCAGGCTGGCCTATGGGTACACAGGCCAAGTCTCAGGTGAAGAGAGGGAAGCATGTGCACAAACAGACCCTCGGGTGCCTAGGAGGGTATACAGAAAGGATCTCCCTACTGGGGCAATGGATGTATGACCATAACCAAAGACCATGAGAAGCCATCACAGGGGAATGACATGATTAATCTGATGTTTTCAAAAAGATCACTCAAGCAAAGTTGTGGGAAGGACTTGAGGACTTAACCTGGAAACAGATGAATTGATCCAGGGATAGGAGTCTGAATGACGGCTGAGGCAGTTAGGATAAAAGAGGGGGTAGATTTGAGAAATCTTTTGAATTAAGAGGATGGTGTTAGGACCGCCTGAATACATAGGGTGAGAAAGAGAAAATCATAAATGTTTGAGCATTTTCTGAACAAATGCTTGAAATCAGGTTTATAATCATTTATGAGTTTCAGTTATTAACATGGAATTTATTCCTTATCATCAAAGACCATACTAAAATGGATTCCTACCAAAACAATTAAATATATGTCATGAAAACCTGTGACTAATATCCAAAAAGAAGGCAACTCACTTGAAGCTTGCCCAGTGGTAAGTCCTCATCTCTAAAAACCGGCAAACGACCATGCCCAGCCAAATACCACCGCCATTGCACAACAGGATGTCCAGAATCACTTGATCCCACCAGCACTCGGCAAAATTGGGGAGGAGATGCATGAAGAAGAGCTGAGAAACACAAGAACCCATAGTTGAAATAATAAACAAAACTGGGTTACCATGCAGATAGATACATTTCCTTTTTAATAATACATTATTTCAGAAGAAGTCATTGACATTTCATTTTTTCCTAATGTATAGAAAATAACCAACAGTAACAGGTTCTGCAATCTGTTTCTTATTTTTTATATTGCAGATGTCTTGCAAACAAACAGCACATATCCAAACAGTTCTTCTCTTTTTGACACAGGGCTTTAAAGAAAGGATGGTCTCTCCTGAAAAATACTACCACTTAATTACCTTGGCTAACGACAACGTGACAAGAATCTGGGAGGGGAAAAGGAGAAAAGTTTCCAACCCTGACAACAAAGCATTGTCATAATTCTCAAAATTAGCAGCTTGAGAATTCAAGTTGTGCATTTCAAAAATATCCCCTAGATATTTAGGTAAAACACTGAGTAAGTTGTAAAAGAACAGTTAGCTCTTGATGACACGATGTAGGAAGCATGACAGTTTAATAGGAAATCTCACACCAAGTGATTCACAATAATGACAATCTTTTATTAAGTGCCCATTGATGTGCAAGGTGGTGAGAGAAAAGGAAGTCAAGGGTCTTGATTTCAAGGGGAGGAGTCAGATGTTGTATTTTTGGGTTTTTTTTCTGAGACAGAGTCTTGCTCTGTTGCCCAGGCTGGAGTGCAGTGGTGCGATCTCAGCTCACTGCAACCTCTGCCTACCGGGTTCAAGCAATTCTCCTGCCTCAGCCTCCCAAGTAGCTGGGATTATAGGCACACACCACCACGCCCACTAATTTTTGTATTTTTAGTTGAGCCAGAGTTTCACTATGTTGCCCAGGCTGGTCTCAAACTCCTGACCTCATGATCCGCCTGCCTCGGCCTCCCAAAGTGCTAGGATCAGATGTTTATCCAGATAAACAGAACCACAAGATATGATAGACTGAGGAAAGTGTTACAATGGTGACATAAATGGAGTATGGTGGAAAAAACATGCTTTCTGACTGAGGCTGAAGGTTCCTTTGGCCTCTGGAACTTTCCTGGAGAGAGCTTCTGCAAGAAAGATATATTGGAGGGGGAACATTAAGGACAAGAATGACTGATTTCATGAGATGGAGATGAAGATGTGGGCATTCCAGGAAAGGGAAACAGTAAGATCAAGGGTGGAACAGAAGTCCTCTGGAAATCAATTTGTCCAAAACAAAGGACGTATCTGCTGTGTTCAGAACAGCATGCCCTGCTGTGTGAAGGTCCAATGTAAGGAGGTGAAATTATTAAGACAATGCCTGAGAGTTCTCTGGAAAGAGACAAGCCTGTAATTATAAACCTTTGAAGCAATATAATAAATACCACAAAGATAAAACAGTATTCATGAAAGCATTTTGTAAGCTATAAACAAATTATAAATATGAGGAATTTTTTGTTCTTAATGAACCTGCTGTCAAGAAGCTACAGAGTAGCTGCTGCATGTGATGGCTTGTGGCTGCATTCTTAACCCTGGGGGCCTGGTACTACCCTTGAAGTGTATTCCCAGGTTCCAAGCCACGAGATGGAATCTTAACTCTTGTCCTTAGAGAAGAGAGAAACTTCAGCAGAAGTCCATGACACATATTTGCTGAAAGAAAACTATGCAAGAGAAAGTGGGATGTGGAGGACATCCTCCAGCCTAAGAAACTGTCCTTGAAGGTACCAGGTTCTGGGGGTGAGATGGGCCCCCCACAGACCCAAGCCCAAGGAGGAGGGGGCTGCATTCCTTCATTCACTATAGATTTGTGGAGCATCTGCCGCGTAGAAGGCAAAGTCCTTGGGTCTGGGAATACACAGGCATGGGCCTGCCCTCTTGAGGCACAAGGTTTAGCAGAAGAGACAATTATCAAGTATCTAACATGTGAGGAGCATTTCAAAGGAGAGTGGCGAGGTGTTCTATTTCCAGCTGTAGGAAGATGGAGCACAGTTACTGGAGGGGCAGGGAAAGCCTTCCGGAGCTGAGCTCTGGAGACAGCTTGTTAGCAGGTGAAGGGCGAGAAGAGAGGGAAGAGCAGTGGGGAGGACTCTGCGGCAGGGAAGACAGCAGAGGCGGCTGCAGCACCAAGGGCAAAAATGAGGCATGATGAGGCTGAGGCTGCAGGCAGGGGCCGGTGAACCTGGAGCCTCGTAGGCAGGGTTGGAAGTTTGGATTCTATTTTAAGAGTAATGGAGGCCTGGCACGGTGGCTCACACCTGTAATCCCAGCACTTTGGGAGGCTGAGGGAGGCGGATCACTTGAGGTCAGGAGTTAAGAGACCAGCCTGGCCAACATGGGGAAACCCCATCTCTACTAAAAATTAAAAATTAGCTGGGTGTGGTGGCGCACGCCTGTAATCCCAGCTACTTGGGAGGTTGAGGCAAGAGAATCGCTTGAGCCCAGGAGGTGGAGGTTGCAGTGAGCCGAGATCGCACCACTGCACTCCAGTCTGGGTAACAAAGTAAGACTCTGTATCAAAAAAGAGTAATGGACAAACACTAAAGAGCTCTGAGTAGGAAAGAGCCTTGGTCTGGTGGGGTCTAAAGAGGATCATTTGGCAATAAACAGTGAAGAGACAAGCAACTCAGACGGAGATGACCGTGGATTAGAGACAAGTGGGAGCAGAGGTCTGAAGAGACATCAGTGGACAACTGGGTGCTTAGAAGACTCTATAGAAATCTATAGGGCCTGGTGACCACAGGCACTGGAAAGTAGGGAAAGAAGGTACAGCAGATGCCGAGTCTGCAGTGCAAGCAGGAAGCAAGTGAGGCCGACAAGGGCCAAGTGCCTGACACAAGCCCATGCAGCAGCCGGGTTCCAAAGACGCTTGGAATTCAGAGGCGGAATGTGGTGTAAGGGCAGGAATGTGGGCTTCACATCTGGAATCCAATCCTGGCTCACCTAAGGAAGCAAGGCAGTGCGCTCTAGCGCCCCCATCTGTACAGTGGGAATCTGTATACACCGCCTTTCCTGGTTTGTTGTGAGGACTTAGAAGGCATATGTAAAGTGTTGGGCACTATTATGGATCGGTTGAGTTGTGTCCTCTCAAAGTTCCAGTGTTGAAGCCCTAACCTCCAATACCTCAGAATTTGAGCTTATTTGGAGATAGAGTCATTGGAGAGGTATAGGGAGTACAGTGAGCTGCTAATCCAATATGACCTGTATACTTATAAAAGGGAATGCTCGTGTGTCCTTATGAAAAACACATGGGACTGGACACGGTGGCTCACGCCTGTAATCCCAGCACTTTGGGAGGCTGAGGCAGGCAGATCATGAGGACAGGAGATTAAGACCATCCTGGCTAACATGGTGAAACCCCATCTCTACTAAAAATACAAAAAATTAGCTGGGTGTGGTGGCGCACGCCTGTAGTCCCAGCTACTTGGGAGGCTGAGGCAGGGGTCACTTGAACCCTCCGGGAGGCGGAGGTTGCAGTGAGATGAGATCGCGCCACCGCACTCCAGCCTGGGCGACAGAGCGAGACTCCATCTCAAAAAAGAAAAAAAAAAAAAGAACACCATGAAGCCTCAGACATGCACAGGGAGAACGCCACGTGACCACGAAGGGGCCATGCATCAACAAGCCCAGGGACCACGACTGCCAGCAAACCACAAAGATAGAGGAGGAGCCTGGAACAAATGCTCCAAAAGGCCCCAGGGGGAACCAGTCCTGCCAATGCCTTGATCTTGGACTTCTGGCCTCCAGAACAGTGAGAGGCACATTAACGGAAGCCACATCTAGCTGGCACACGTCTCTAAGTTAGGGTCAGGACAATGATGAGCATGGAGAAGTATACTGTGCATGTGGCCAAATGCTGTTCACTGGGAATGATTAAGAATAATAGAACAATAAAGAGGTAGTTCCCAAAATTTCATTTTGCTAATAGTTTTTCAAGACTATAATTCTTTTATTAAGGAAATGCAACAAACTTTTGATTACTGACATATTAGAGCTAACATTTAGAATCCATTTTGCAGCTACCAAATACCCTGGATGCTCTTATAGTACTTGAACACACAATTCTATTATCTCAAACTGGAAGCTAGTTAGTAGGTCAACTGATCTATTGAATTCTAAGCAGATCTCCTCATTCCCATTTATTTGTCTTACTTGGAATTTTAACTTCATTCTTTAGCTTTATTTCATTTGTTTCTCTTTAACACTTGCAGGACCAAGGTACACTTTATTAAGTTAACAAGGAGGTTTTTTTTAATATTTGCTTGTTTTTTAAACAGAAGTATAAAATATTGTTATGGGATGGTTTAAATACATTTTGTACCACAGGGGCTGGAGAATGGATTAACCGACTGTTAACGGACATACTTTTTCCTATATATAACCTACACACACGGCACAGTCTGGGGAACCCCCAATGCCCTCCTTCTTACCTCAGTCAGCTCCCAGGTAATACTGATTGTCCAGCAGAGACCGTAACTACGGATCAGCAAGGCCTTCATGGCCCAGCCCCAGAAATGTCCAAATGCAAATATATCAAAGTGGCTGATAATCCTCTCCCAGGTGATCACATGGCAGTTCACAGCATACTCCTATTTAAAATAAAAAAGTGAATAATTAGTGAAACTCTAGAAATCAACTTGCTTCCAGGATTCCGCCGGTAAATGAAAAGAACAGATATGACCTTGACAACTAATAAGTCCTGCTCAGTAAAAAAAAGAGAAAGTTTTAATAACTTAAGGGTCTTGAGGGAAAATGGACAAGTATTTGAGTTTATAAATCAAAACTGCTTTGCTGTGAATTGCAAAAGCTGCATTAAAATGAGAAGCAAAATAATTTTACAAAGGCTCAACATATCCTAAAGAGGTGGTATGACATAGATCATGTCATCTGACCACAGGGCAACAATATTAAAGCCAGTAACTAAAGCACAAATACAAGATTCCCAATAGATTTGGAAATTTAAACACACATTTCTAAATATCATGGATTAAAGAAGAAATCATAATATAATTTTTTTAATGTGTCATAATGATAATGAAAATATACCATGTAAAAATTGAACTTTAGAGGAAAATGTAAAGCCTTAAATAGTTATGCTAGAAAAAAGAAGAAAAGCACCCAACTTCAGTAATTAAAAGAACAGAGAACTCCCCTCCCCCAAAATATATCAGATACTACATAATTTAAATTTTAAAAATTACAAAGCTTTTAAGAATTTTGGTTCCATTTCTAGTATCTTTGTTTTTGATTATACATATTTCTAAGTAATTTAATATCTTATCATATGACTGCATGACAATATAATAATATAACATTTATCGGGAATCTCTACATTTCACATCCTTTCTTCCCAAAATTAATTTGATAGGCAGTAGTAAGAGTTGGCAAATATTCACCCCCTATTATCAGCCAGCTGAAAAAAATTCCTATAAACTATAATAGTTTTAAATTCCAGAAATACTTCCTGAGAGCAAAAGAGCTTCCCTGTCTCTTCTGAAACCCACCACACATCAGATTTCCTTCTCAGATAAAATGCGTTTCAACTTGCAAAGCTGAACAAACATTTTTAAGAATTCTATTTTTTGAGAACTAGTATGATGTGAGATTATGCTATGTAAATGGGAAATCTGGAGAAAGGAGGATAAAATTCAATACGGATGAGTCAAGATAAGGCTTAAAAAAAAACAAACTGCCCTGCAATAAGATGAAAAGTCTCTTCCAGGACTCTGGAACAGCACGTTCTTGTCACAGAGAATCGCAGGCTGACAGAGGGAAATGCCCTTAGGCTGAAGCAGGTTATATATTAGGTTAAGGAGCATGGCCACGTCCCATCAACTCAAATGTCTCAACCACCCCACCCTCTTCTTTACTCTGGAATACACTGTGTAGAGTTAGATAAGGAAGGGATAAGATCTGTTTTTAGAAGGCAACTCTTAAAGTAATCACAGCTTGCAGATAACTCTGGAGGCCTTTATACTCTATTAAGTATTTCTACGCTTTGACATGTGGGAAGGCACTTTAAAAATCATAAAGACCAATCCATCTATTTGCAGTATAGTTAGTAATGAACAGATTTGCCAGTTATCCCCTTCGTAAGACTCGAGGTCCTGGTCCCGGAAGGGCCACAGGGCACTGCCGTTTAAAGCAGCCAGAGAGCTGCGTGCAGGCAGAACCCTGGGAACCAGGAGGAACAGGCTTTAACCGAAGACAGCGGAGAGCTGAAGCCTGGAAAGGGGGTCAAGTGGACAATGTCTGTGAGCAAAATATGGGTAAAGACAGATTCTGCTGACCTCCTAACTGCTCCTAGGCTGATCTTGGCAACCCTACCCTCTGCCTCGCTTGCTGGACACCTAACCAAATACCAAGTCCTATTCATTTTACCTCCCCAGGTTGTTCTTTTATCCATTTCGCTGCCACTATTATTTCTTGCTTAGACTTCCGTAATAACAGCTTTCGAAAACTGTGGAATGTGTCAGGCATATAACAAAGTATAGATGATGCTATAATAAGCACCTGGGCATTCACATCCAGCTTCAGACTACAGAGAGATCTTGAAAATCATCATCAGATCATGGAATGTGCATGCATGTGTGTAAGGGTGTCTGGGGCAGGAGGGCGGGGAGAAAGGGGTTGGGTAGCATGCCCGTCCCAGTGCAGAAGGATCTCCACTACTGCACACACCGGGTCTCCAGCCCAACTATCTGTTCACTCCTCTCTGGGGCAGTTGCTGACTTTGGAAGAAGAAAGAGATCCAACCTCTTTTGGGTCCTCTTTGGAAATTACCTGCCTACAGACAGCACAGGTTCTCATCAGCTCCCCCAGCCATGCAGCAACTTTTATGGGTCAGGCCCTGCTTTGTAGAAGAAGCTTGTGGTTGTCTAATGGGCGAGGGGAAGCCAGGCTTGCTTAATTCAGCCCAGGTCTAAAGCCATCTGCTCCACTGAGCTCTTACAGGAAGAAATCAGCTGAGATTTTGAACTCTTGTTTCTGTTTCCAAACTCCACTAGAAATGGAGGTATTATTGATTGACCTCCTAAAACATCAACACAGGTCATGTAGCTCCTCTGCTTCTAAACCTTCCATGGCCTTTTCGTACATTTAGAATAACCCAAACTCCTCATCCCAGCTGGCTCAGCCCTGGCCGCCTCCTTAGCCTCAGGCAGGGCCCTCTGCCTTGTGATCCCTACACTCCTTCTGTACCAGACTGGTCCCAGCTCCCCACACCCCCAATCAGGGCCTCTGCACAGGCTGTCCCCTTTGTAACGATTGTGCTTCCTTGAATCTATGACATGCCTTTTTCACACTGTATTGTTTAGAGAATTAGGGTAACTATTTCAATATATTACAATGTGTAGCACTTTCAATGTAAGGTTTCTTTTTCTTTTTTCTTTTTTTTTTGAGACAGAGTCTCACCCTGTTGCCTAGGCTGTAGTGCAGTGGCGCAATCTCAGCTCACTGCAAACTCCGCCTTCCGGGTTCAAATGATTCCCCTGTCTCAGCCTCCCGAGTAGCTGGGATTACAGGCGCATGCCACCACACCTGGCTAATTTTTGTATTTTTAGTAGAGACAGGATTTCACCATGTTGGTCTCAAACATGGTCTCAAACACCAGGCTGGTCTCAAACACCAGGCTGGTCTCAAACTCCTGACCTTGTGATCCGCCCACCTGGGCCTCCCAAAGTGCTGTGATTACAGGCATGAGCCACCATGCCCAGCCCAAGGTTTCATACCTATAATTGATGGTGCATCTTAAAATTGATGTTGACCTCGCAAAGCCATGACCAACCTTCACATTACAAAAAGAGAGACCACCAGACACTGTGTGCCTCCTAGTGTGATACGTAGCACCAGCTATGAAGCAGTCCCACTGTAAAAACTGATCTGGAATCTAGAATCTCATCCAGCCCCTACACCTGAGTTCTACTTTATAGAACATACAGGGGGACAAAAAGAACATGTTAAATGATGATATTGCAAATGCAGCTGCAAAATCCAGATGTGAAAAACCCTATAGAGTAAAGCAATGTGGTTTCTTTGACAAATAAACTTTCAGGAAATGATGAGGGGGAATTACAGATGAAAACAGATTTAAAAGACACATCAACTGCAATGTGTAAACCTTGTCTGGATCCTATTTTGAATAAATCAACTGTACAGAACATTTACGAAGCAACTACAGAAATGTGAACACTCACTGTGTACTGTTCACTGTTCAGTGGTTATGCTAAAAAAAAAAAGAAAAGCCCATCTATTTTAGGTTTAATTTCTGAGAACTGTTTCAAAATAATCCAGGATGTGGAATGAAAAGGTAAAATAAGTTTGGGCCTGTGTCAATAATACTGACACTGGGTGATGGGTACATGAGGTTATAGATTCTCTCTACTCTTGCACAGGTTTAAAATTTTTCATAATAAAATTCTAAAAAGCTGTTGAAATTGTCTTAGGGTTCAACAGCCAACAATTATTGGTTTAATTTGCCTTCTTGTGGACTCCAAGCTCCAAGAGGACAGGGAACATGCCCACCCTCTCCCCAACTCCCTCCAGCATGGGACGGTGTCTTATGAAGAAGAAAAGCGGGGTCAGCATTAATTCGCCAAAGACTGCTGCTTCAAGACAACCCAGTCTACAAACTTGTCTGAAATTTAAAGACATATTTTTGAATACAATCAATATTTTAAAATGCAGCAACTTTTCAATTACACAAACAAACTGCCTCTAATGGGATTTCAGTGATCCAATTTATAATATTTATAATATTATAATATTAATTCTAAGAGATTTATAATAGTTTATAAATATTTATATTTATAATATTTTACGAATATTTGTATTTATATTATATAATATTCTATAATATTAATTTATAATATTGATTCTAAGAGAAAATGAAGTCTGAGTCTCAATGTATGATACCAGGCATGGACCATGGTCTATCAAGATTAGGAATGGGTAGCAGCATGAAGGAGTGGAGAGAGTAGGGACTCTCGGAAGCCAGGAATTATAGACCTGTCTTGCATAAAGGAACCACTAATGAATAGGTCCTTAGAATTGCAAAAGACAACTTTAAAGAAGTATAAAGGGATGGGATTAGAGATGAAGAAGATGAGGCTGTTTTAGCACCAGTTAGAACTCTACAAGCTGAACACAGCCTCGTGCTTTACTTTGGCAAGAAAGATTTAGCCAATACTTGAAAACTAGAGTTTAAAAGCCAGGTTCAGCTACTTGGGGGCTGTAACTGTGACATCTGGATGTCTCTGTGAGATCAAATTCCTAAGAAAGCCAGGTGTCAAGAGCATTATTATTCGATTCAATCTCCTCCTACTGGCTGTGAGAACTGGATCAACAGAGGCACACAAGCACATCCACCTGCAAGTCAGTTTACTTTGCAATGTGACCACTTTTGCTCAAAAATGCAAGAAAGATGTTTAGGAAAATATTACATTTGGGATCTTTCTCCCAATTTCTATTTCCTAAGGCTCCTGTGAGCATCAAAGCACTTATTTTTATGACTATATACTGGAAGCACACTCCAAATGGAAAGTACAGGTTTTGACGCCAGAGAGATCCATCGGCTTGTGTTTTCAGTGAGATATTGAATTTTAAGCTTCCATCTCCTCCTCTATAAAATGGTGATATGAACATCTAGCATGCATGCATGAGGCTTACGTAGAATATAAAGTGCCCTGCACAGTGTCTGACAAATAGACAATTCATAATAAATAACTGCCATTATCCTCATAACCGTCATCTGCATTATCATCATCATGATAGGCTAAGATCTTAGTCAACCTCTGCCATTCTCTCCCTTAGAGTAAAAATATTCCAAAACAGACTTTCTCCCCTGAGACTGATAAATAATTTCTGGCATTCTTATTTTAGCTTTAAGCATATCCCTTAAAAAATTTACAGATAACAATATTTAAATACCACTCTAAGAAGGATTTCACCAGTGTCACTATGGGGGAATGATTATTTCTTGAACCTTTTATTAAGTCCCTTTGTATTACTTCTTGTTTGTCAAAGGAAGCCCATCTATGGCCCAAATTCCTGTTCTCCTTTTCAGAAAAGAATTAACCTATACCAAATGTTGGGATTAAAAAACATTGGAAATGAACATATTATTATATAAAATAGTGTGATACTGTGATTCATAATAAATAAATAATTTGGTCCTTGTCTCCAGTTCCTGGCCCAGAGCTCCTGAAACCCTTGCAATTTTCCTGACCAATAGGGGTGCCAGGTGCATCTTTTGTTCTAATATCTGTTATTTGACCCCAGTTACTGACAGAGTTCCTAATCCCTTGGAGTTTCCTGGGTGATAGGAGCATCTTTTGTTCTAATGAGGTGACTTGGTAACTTCCTGGGTGGGGGCTGGTTATCAGAAAGACCAAACCATGATTAGAAGCCTAGAACTTTCAGTCCCACCTTCCATCTTCTGGGAAGGAGAGCAAGACTGGAGATTGAGTTAAAAATTGATCATGGCGGGCTGAGCGCAGTGGCTTACGCCTGTAATCCCAGCACTTTGGGAGGGCAAATTACCTGAGGTCAGGAGTTTGAGACCAGCCTGGCCAACATGGTGAAACCCAGTCTCTGCTAAAAATACAAAAATTAGCTGGGCATAGTGGCGGGCGCCTGTAGTCCCAGCTATTTGGGAGCCTGAGGCAGGAGAATTGCTTGAACCAGGGAGGTGGAGGTTACAGTGAGCCGAGATTGTGCCACTACACTCCAGCCTGGGGGACAGAGTGAGACTCTGTCTTTAAAAAATTAAAAAATAAAATAAAAAAATAAAAATTGATCATGGGCCAGGTGTGGTGGCTCACGTCTGTAATTTCAGCACTTTGGGAGGCTGAGATGGGTGGATCACTCAAGGTCAGGAGTTCGACACCAGCCTGGTCAACATGTTAAAACCCTGTCTCTACTAAAAATACAAAATTAGCCAAGTGTGGTGGCACATGCCTGTAATCCCAGTTCCTCAGGAGGCTGAGGCAGGAGAATCCTTTGAACCTGGGAGGCCAAGATTGCAGTGAGCTGAGATCATGCCACTGTGCTCCAGCCTGGACGACAGAGTGAGGCGCCATCTCAAAAAAAAAAAAAAAAAAAAGGCCAAGCGTGGTGGCTTATGCCTGTAATCCCTGCATTCTGGGAGGCCGAGGCAGGCAGATCATTTGGGGTCAGGAGTTCGAGACCAGCCTGGTCAACATGGTGAGACCACCATCTCTACTACAAACACAAAAGTTAGCTGGGTGTAGTGGCAAGTGCCTATAATCCTAGCTATTCGGGAGGCTGAGCCAGGAAAATTGCTTGAACCTCGGAGACAGAGGCTGCAGTGAGCCGAGATTGTGCCACTGCACTCCAGCCTAGGCAACAGAGTGAGACTCTGTGTCAAAAAAAAAAAAAAAAAAAAAAGTTCAACCCTATGTGATAGTCTCCGTAAAAATCTCTGAACTCTCGGGTTCAGAGTTTCCAGGTTAGTGAACACATCCACACGCTGGGAGGGTGGTGTACCCCAGCACCACAGAGACAGAAGCTTCTGTCCTCAGGACTCTGCTGGACCTCGCCCTAGGTACCTCTCCATCTGGCCGTTCACCTGTATCCTGTATCATGTCCTTTACAATAAGCTGGCAAACTTAAATATTTCCCTGAGTTCTGTGAGCCATCATAGCAAATGATCACTCACAAGGAGGATGTTGTGGGAACCCCTGATTTGTAGCTGATTGGTCAGAAGCACAGATGACAGCCTGGACTTGCGAGTGGCATCTGAAATGTGGGCAGTCTTATGGAACTGGGCCCTTAACTAGTGGGATCTGATGCTAACTCCAGGTGTCAGGAAAGTTGGAGAATTGGTTGGTGTGGGAAAAACCAACACATCTGGTCACAGAAGCGTTCACCGTCAGTGAAGAGAAAAATAGTTGGTTTTTCCCATATAATTAGTCTCTTCAGTAAAAGCCAAAATAGAGTCGTTTTAGCCAAGAATAAAATTTTTTTTGTATGGTTTAATAAAAATAATTGTAACAAATGAAATAGCCTAAATCATTACAACTGGCCTCTCTGTGGCAAGCAGTGGGGCAGGACCAAGGCATCAGGGCCAGAGGGTGCAGGTGCTGAGGGTGACACTGATGGGTGCAGGGGCAGCCGCCGTGACCCAGAGCCTGGGGTGTTGGGAGCACCATGGCAGACCTCGCAGTAGGCCTCACAGATAATGCTACTTTGTTCACTTCACAATAACCCCCAAGTAAGTATTACTATTTTAACTTATAAAAAAATGGAATAATCTAACAACTACTTTGCCCAAAGTCCCACAACTACCAAGTAACAGAGGCAGAATTCACGCCCAAGGCTGTCTGACGATAAGGTGTGTATTCTTCCTCACAGACCCCTGTGCGTAATGAGAGGATTTCCTTTCCCTGGACTCTATCACCTATGGACAAGCATGCAGTTCAACAACCCTCCCAGAGACCTGGTTTCTAGGTAACTACACAGGAAATATAGAGAAGGAACAATTTAAAATGTCAAGTCTACTACCTCTTACACCCAAGAAAGAATCTACCAGTTTCTCCAAGGGGCCGCTGACAAGTACATACCATGACATCTGCTTCCCTTGTGGCATATCGAAGATTTGGATCTAGCCAATACATGAGAGATTTAACCTGCTCGAAATTCAGGAAGAGTAGGAATACCAGGAACAGGAAGTAGAGCACACTGAGTCCTGAGAGAAACAAAAACATGCTGAAGTTTAGAAGAGATCCAATAGTCAGACATACGTTACACATTAGACTCGAATGGCATTGCCAAAACCAGACACTAAGATTGCAGAACAGCCTGTCAAGACTCCTCTTATAATCTGGGATTTCCTTTGATGAGATAGTCTGATACACAGTCCTAATTCAGATTGAGAGGGGTGCATAAAACTATCTCTGAGAAACTGATGCTAACTTAGATTGAGACTTGAAGGACCGTGAGGCAAAGGGTGTGTGGGGTGAGTGTGAGGATCGCACGCGACATTCAGGTAGAGAACGGTGTGCAGGTCGGTTTCTGAAAAGAGAAATGCCTAGGACCCAATATGTGGCTAGAGCACTAGCAGAGAAGGGAATGGAGCAAGGCAGCCCTGAAGTGACAGTCAGGGCTTAAAGGCCACGGCCAACGTTTCAGATTTGATTGTAAGTTAAGTGGGGAAATAAGATGATCTCGGTAACATTTTAAAAAGCCAACTAAGTGGACTGGAGAAGGGCAAGGCTGTGTGTGGACAGTACTACTGGTGTAAGGTTCAAGAGGTGGCCCAGGGCCACTTATTTGAGACTTACACTCCACATTAGCCCTTACAGGCATTATTTCATTGTTCTGTCATCTCATAATTGCTATCCTAATAATCACTATGTGTAATTTAAAAAAGAAATGTTAACAATGCACTTTTAGAAGGCAAAAGCCTGTCCAATACATTTTAGAGAGATTTTAGAAACCATCACCAGGGGTTTTGTGGTTTCTCTTTCTCTTGAACCCATTGGAATTAAAATGTTAATGCGGGACATTTAGAGACCGTGATAGCAATGACCTTGGATCACAGCGTCCATCCAAACTTGGCTCAGCGCTAATCTCCAGTGAGCCACTCCAGAGGAGAGCACGTCCATGGCTGGCATGAAATCCACTGGCGCTATAGTGCCAGGCCTTCCAACGGCCACCCCTCTCCAGGCCTCAGGGAGCTCAAAGGAGGCCCGGCTGGTATGTGGCCAGCCCATAATTGTGCATCCTAGGGCCCAGGGAATGCACATTTTTTAGGCAAGTCGATATGAGAACTGCCTTCAGTTTGCTCTTATGCACCACCCATTTTTTACTAATTTTCACCACAAATGCCCCCCACTACACTTTTTAATAATTATGATCCTCTTGAATAATTACATTAGGACAGAAAGAATCTGTGGTACAGGGATTCTCGATCTGGAGTTCTCGGTTGGGCTTCGAGGTATGTGAAGCCCTGGACACTATATGCAGAACCGTGCATGGTGAATGTCCATGGGTGCACACATAGGGAATGGTCTATCTATAGGTCTCATCGGATTATCAAAGGGCTCCATGCTCCCAAAAGGCTCTCAGGAAGGAAATAAAACTGCTTATTACCTACCATAGATCATTTGAAATAGGAAGAATTCAGATGTGTCCAACTAGCTGAAAATAACTTATAACTTCAAACAGCACCATTAAATCAATGGGAGGTATGTATGTTATAGCCGGGACTGTCTTTTTGAAAATGTAAATGGAATCAGGTCACTCTGGGAAAAACCCTCCCGTGATTTCCCCCTGCCCTTCATGCCCTGCTCTGTACCCTGGCCCACAGTCCCCATGATTACATCTGTGCCCGATGACTCTCTGACCTCTCTCCTACTCTTCTTCCAGGGCTCACTATGCTTGGGCCACACTGGCCTGGAAGTGGTTTCTAGCTGTGGGCCATTTTAGCAGCTTTTCCCTTTGCCTGGGATGCTCTCCTCCCCCAGAATCTTTGCAGGCTTGGATCCTTCTTTGTATGACAGTTTCAGACTCGGCATCACTCCCTTAGGCCTCCCATCACTTACCAAGCTAAAGCAGACACCAGCTCCTGTCACCTCCCCTGGTCTTAACTAGCTTCCTAATAACTTCGGATAGGTGATATTTTTTGATTACTGATTTGTGTAATAGTTTGTTTACTAACTGTCCTCTGTCTCCAAGTGGAAGGGCAGCTCCTTGAGGGCAGGCTCCTGTCTGTCTGATCTTCCCTGGTGGCTTCAGGGCCCAGAGCAGCACCTGCTACACAGCACATTCATTGAATGGCTGCTGAGTGAAAAGTTCACCAATCAATTCAAAGCGGCTAAGAGTTACCTAGAAGCTCTGAAGACTGAAAGAACAATAGGCAGTCTTTAGCAAAATAGCAATTTCTTAGAGTTCTTGTACATTTTTACGTAACATTACATTTACCAAACCTAAAATGATTCATTTGGTGACTTATTTAGGCCAGATGAAGCCAATATCCAAAGTTCTGAAGATTCATTTTAAATCCATTTAGGTGATTTCACTATTTAGACTACAAAATCAAGTAAAAATAAGACATCCAATATTTATATGCTTATTTGTAATCCTTAGTTCAAATTAGGGTTCTTTGTCAGAAGTCTTTCTCTTTCCGAGTTCTCTCTCATTCATAACACTGAAGAAATTGAATTGCTTTGTTTTTGTTCCCTCCCAGATGCTCACAAGACAAAGGTGCTCATAGTAGGTACTTGGGCTTGCACTAGTAAAAACCAATATGAAAACACACAAAGGAAAACTAGAGATATTTGCTTAAGTCAAATCCTGTGTACATTAAGAGACAGCAACATAAGGAGGCATGTGGAGTTGAAACAGTTCACGTGTAAGAGAATTTAAGTCATCATCAACACTTCATTTTGTGTCAAATAATTTTAAGAAACCACGTATATTAGGAACATCAAAAAGTAAAAAGCTAGAATAGTTAAAAAGTTTTAACTATTAAGAGTGGCAAGCAAAAGTCTTAAAGTGATGAACAGAAAAAAAGATTTAAAAAATAGAACAACCTTTTACACTGCTAATGGAAACTCACCAAAAACCATTCGCCATAAGGCTGGATGAGGTCGAGTGAACGGACCTGCAGATAAATAACATTATAAAGTTAGAATGAACTGGTTTCAGAGAAGGCTAAAACTTAAGGTGCTGCTGATCTCCATACAGATAACAATAAGATAAAGCTCTCTACTGTTAAAAGTGTTTTTTGTTTTGTTTTGTTTTGTTTTCTTTGTCACATAAACACTTTGAGGTCAAAGTTTGGTTAAAATGTTTTCTCCACATTATAACAACTGTCACCACAATCATCACAGGCACCACTCTTCACAACAGAGATTTTTTTAAAGCTTTGTCTTGAGAAGTCAGAACGTAATTTCCAATGGAAACAATGTTGTAACAGTGAGTGGGTCACCAGGCCAGGCTTAAGTGTCTGTGATACATATTGTACCTTAACAAGTAAAATGTCCTAGCTGTCCAGGAGCTCAAGGGAAAGAGGTTCTGGACAACACAGTCATCATTGTGTGCGTGCGTTTGCGTGTGTGTGTGTGCATATGTGTGTGTGCGGGAGAGAGACAGAGAGAGAGAAAGACAGAAAGAGAGAAAGAGACAGAGAGAGAGAGAGAGAGAGACTGAAAAATAACAGAGGAAAAAGAAACACCGTGCGGCTTTTGATTATGACCTGTGCTAACAAAACACCTCGGACATGGCAATCCAGTTCAGACACAAGCAGATTCCACACAACTGAAACAAAAGTCTCATAGGACAAAACTTTCCCTTACGACAAGTGATACGCCAATACTTTCTCTTTTTTCAGTAAAAAAGCAGAAGAGGGAGAAGAAAGCAAGCTGAGCCTTGACCTTACACCTCACAGTTATGGAAAAGCACCATTCTGGTGAGTACCTGTTCTGTGCGGGGCTGCCCACGCCTTTTGAACAGCCTTCCTATACTTGCAGAATTTCCAACGTTATGAATCCCATGTCCCCAGGAGAGACACCAGAGCTTGTTTCCCAGCCTTCTTTACAGGTAGGGGTCGGTCTGCAGTGGCACTCATGCCAGTGTTGGCCTCAGGAGCTAGTGACAGTGAAGGGAGTAGGCACAGCTCTCCTCTCTCTGTTTCTCTAGCCCTGGCCAGTAGGGGCAGTAGTCAGGTGGTGGCCATCCAAAGTGGCACTCCCTTAGAATCCATTGCAGAAGTGACACTGGGGCAGACCATAGCCCACACTCGCTGGGGTTTCCTCCTTAGAACAGTTCTGGGGGTGGTGCCTGTTTCTGGAAGCTCAGACTATGGCTGGTTTCCAAGCAAGCCTATGACACTGTGAGCCACTCCTAGTCTTTAACAGGCTCTTTAATGAGCACAGTCAGCTTCTGTTGCTTGCAATCTTGAATCCTATCTGAGGCAAATATTCCACTGTAATTTTTATTCCTGAATTCATTCTAAAATCATCTATATATTCTTAAAAAGACCACACTGAAACATATTTTAACTACGTTCTTTGGATGAGTCAAGTTCTTATTACGAAAATCAGTTACAAGTACCCCCCACCATTCAAATCTATCAGTTCCTAGGTGGCAGTTCGGATGGTGAGTTTGGTTCATGAGAGACTCTGCTTTATCCAAATGTGTTTGGTTCCTGCGTTTTGGATGGCAGGTAGTGAGAACTCAGATGGTTAGGGGTTTATTGAAAATTCATCTAAATCTGTTTGATTTCTGAGTTCTAATAGTGAGGGCTCAGACAGTAAGGAATACCTATAGTCCTTTTCAAAATCAGCTGCTTCTTTCTCAGAAAGTCACAGTGAAGGTTATAAACCAGGATCCCCCACCAGGTAATATGAAACCATCACCTTTTGTCAAGTCATTGGGAAACTCATGGCTAAAACTGTCATCTTTTCAGTTATTTTCATTTCCAAATACTCTTCTTTACTCATGGTAGGTGATAGCTCTTGACTTGTCACCGTAAGTGACTTCTGTATTTTGGTGGCCTCCTGGCTTGCAAATATTACTTCATTTTTATGTTGCAAATAACAACATAAAATTAACCTTTTAGACATAAAATGGGACGTTAGTTTTCTGTATAGTTTCCTCTTATAAGGTTCAACTCTAAAACTGTATGACCTATTATTTGGCTTGTGACAAAATCAGCACTTAAAAATCCTATAATGTTATTCTCAAGAGCAATCATAATGACAGGAGTCAGCAGTACCTTTCTGAGCACTTACTATGCACCAAGCTGTGGAATGAGACACCCCTACACAGTGTTATAAGGACTCAGTGACAAAGGTGTCATCATTACTCCCGCTTTACAGATAAGGATACTGAGGCAGAGGAACCTGCCCCAGGTCATGCAGCTCATGGAATCTACCTTAGTTCCATCAGAGCCTCCTGTGTCACCAGGTTGAGTCGTAAGGAGCACCTGGGGACTTTCCTATGAACTTTCACAGAACTGGGTGAGCTCAGGAAGAGGAGAGGGTTAGAGAGGGTGTCTGAGGGTTGAGCCTGGACTGGTTTCAGAACCAGGAGACTGAGGGGAAAGAAACAAGCTAGGGGTGTTGAGAGCTGATGCAATAGGGGGAAAGGCATGGCGCAGGCTTTACCATAATGTGGAACTGATAAGCTGGCTCAGGAAAAGCAAGACCAGGGAAAGGGCAGGGAACTGATGGCTCTAAAGATAAAAGCCAGGGACCACCCTAATCCAGGGAGGTGGGAACCACTGGTAACTCTTGCCTACAAAAGGTGAGATAAGGCCCTGGAATGTAAGGTGACCCTTTCAGTAACTAACTTCAAAACCCAGTCTAGGTTTGATTTCAACCATCAAATCTTTATGTGAGGCTTGTCATAACTGCCCATGGCCTCCTGGGAAAAAATTCTGAAATTTTTAAAGTGGTATTTTAGAAAGTACATTTTCGTAGCATTATACATTAACAGTGCAATCTTTACTATCAGATAGCAGTAAAAGTATCATTTTACTTTTTCAAAAAAAAAAAAATCGAGGATGAGGCTGGTGTGTTCTAGATTATAAATCCTGATACTTATGCTCACTAGGTTACCTGCACCTGGCCACTCCAGTCAAGTCACCTTTGCAGAGTCTAAGGGTGTATGTGCCAGGGGTAGGGACACAACTGAGGAGGAGCCCCGCCTTCCACAGCATCACCTGCCCGGCATCAGCCCCACCTGTAGCATCCTATGAACTGTGAGTCATCTCAATGCCTTCCTCACAGATCTTGTTTCTCAACAGACTACTGACTACTTTCCCAGTGGTCTTGTTAAGGCAGGCTTCCTTTTCTTCTCTGACCATTGTTATGGTTCTGAGGTTATTAGAAGGGCTCCGCCTCATGGTTGCTTTCCACAGGAGTTCCTACTCCTTATCTGTGCTTTATATCCTATTTGATGAAGGTTGCCTGGGAGAATTTGGATCTGTGGTGTGGTTACTTACTTTCTTGCTTATGTTGGAGAATTGCGGAAGACTTCTTAGGGCACTGGTGCAGCAACAAACGCTGGGTTTTGGTTTTCTTATGAGGGACATTTAAAAACTATGTGTTTTATTTTCTTTATTGTTCCTTCCACCTAGACTACATCATTTTCTTTTTCTTTTCTTTTTTTTTGAGACAGAGTCTCACCCTGTCACCCAGCTGGAGTGCAGTGGTGCGATCTCAGCTCACCACAGGCTTCGTCTCCCAGATTCAAGTGATTCTCCTGCCTCAGCCTCCCTAGTAGCTGGGATTACAGGTGCGCGCCACCACGCCCAGCTAATTTTTGTATTTTTAGTAGAGACGAGGTTTCACCATGTTGGCCAAGCTGGTCTCAAACGCCTGACCTCAAGTGATCCACCTACCTCAGCCTACCCAAGTGCTGAGATTACAGGTGTCAGCCACCACGCCTGGCCTAAAATACATCATTTTCAATCAGATACTAAGAGCAAAATTAATTTCAAAAGAAATAGAAACCAAATGTCTTCATCATGAGAAGAGCTAGCATTTTAAAATCTACACAGAAATTAGAAAATAAGATCATTGCCTGACTCACCAGAAACAGTTATACCTGTAAAAAATTAAGTTTACAGGACTTCACCTTAGGGAAATACAATTATTTTAATAAAAATCAGACACTGCCTGTCCAACAGCTAACATTTGTATCCTCAGGCCAGGGGCCTCCTGGCAGATCCTCTTAGTCAGCTTCTCCTTTTGATTATTATTAGTTAGAGTTCTTTGAGGGAAATTTGAGAAGGTGAAAAAAATGATCTCTAGGCAACTTTCAAACCTAAGGAAAAGAAAATTTATTTATTTATTTATTTTTTTGAGATGGAGTATTGCTCTGTTACCCACACTGGAGTGCAGTGGCACAATCTCAACTCACTGCAAACTCTGCCTCCTGGGGTCATGCAATTCTCCTGCCTCAGCCTCCTGAACAGCTGGGATTACAGGTATGCGCCACCCCACCTAGCTAATTTTTGTATTTTTAGTAGAGACGAGGTTTCACCGTGTTAGCCAGGCTGGTCTTGAACTCCTGACCTCAAGTGATCCACCTGCCTTGGCCTCCCAAAGTGCCAGGATTATAGGTGTGAGCCACTGCGCTGGACTGGAACATTTTTTTTTTTACAAAAAGTAGTGAAGCAGGGGACACAGGATGGAAGGAGAAAGGAACTCTTTTTGTTTTTGTTTTTAAATTCAGAAGATAGTGACCTTTTGGATCACTTTTAAACATCAAGGAGACATGATTACCATTATCTTAGCAAAGAGAAGTCAAAGGACAAACAATGATAAACTCAGGAAAAACAAGAAATACTAGTTTTCCACTCTCCTCAAAGACCTTAAAAAAGTGCTGAGTGCAGCTGAGTGCGGTGGCTCATGCCTGTAATCCCAGCACTTTGGGAGGCCAAGGCAGGCGGATCACCTGAGGTCAGGAGTTCGAGACCAGCCTGGCCAACATAGTGAAACCCTGTCTCTACTAAAAACACACAAAAAAAGTTAGCTGGGTGTGGTAGCATGCACCTGTAATTCCAGCTACTCAGGAGGCTGAGGCACAAGAATCACTTGAGCCTGGGAGGTGGAGGGTGCAGTGAGCAGAGATCACACCACTGCACTCCAGCCTGGGCAACATAGTGAGACTGTGTCTCAAAAAAAAAAGTGCTGAGTGGTATTTCTCTTGCAGACAACAAAAGGAAAAAAAGGAGGGCTTGTTCTGTGAACTTTTTCCAGGTGGATTTATTACTTAATTCAACATATGTTAATGAGAAGTTACTGCTGGCCAGGCACTTGAAGTACAGATGAGGCTGGGCTAGTTTCGGGGGCATGGCAAGGTGGAAAGGGGATGAACAACAGTTCAAGGGAGTTCTCAGAAACAGGAAATGTACACCAGAAGGACTCCCGTTGAAAGAAATCTCCAGCCAACTGGAGACTCAAATAGGTTTCTAAATTTCACTCCAGTGATAGGGTGGTATAGTTAAAATTACACATACACTTGAGTGTCAGCTGCTATAATGGGATGAAGGTAGCAATTAAAACATTTTTGTAAGGAAGCCAAAAGAGAATGAAGAGGACAACTGAAGAGGCAAAGAGGGCAGGAGAGAAGAAGTGTAAAAGCGGACATCAGACCCTCTCCTTCCCCTGCTCTCACTGCCAGCCCTCTCCCTCCACATCTGCTTATGGGACTGAAGGAAAGAACCACCCTGGGACCTAATCCTGCCACTCACCCTGTTGATTGTGACACACAATTTTGTTTGAGTGTCCACTCCTCTGCCATATAACTCAGGGGTGGATTCTAAACCAGCGGAGATAATCCTAGTCCCCTGTCATTCTTCTAGCCAACAAATATCTGTTGAATATCTACTCCTCTAAACACTATAAATTTCTGTCCCTGGAACTGATTGAGAAGAGACATGTGGCCCAATCCTAGTCAAAGACATGTAAGTGTGCTGGAGGATCGCTAGAAAAGGGGTCTCTACTCAAGTAAAGACACACAAGACGAGATGATCTCTTCATCTGCTGGCCACTGCCTGCCACTATATGGCTGGCACTGCAGGAGCTATCTCAAGGCCAGCAGGGCAGACTGCAGGCTAGAAGACGGCGGAACAGAAAGGGGTAAAGAAGCTGGCTCTTCACAGGTCACTGAGCTGCTGAATTAGCCAGCTTGCCAACCACCCTATCTCAGAACGTCTTGCTATGTAAGAAAATAACGAATTTCCTTAGTGTTTAAGCCATTTTGAAATGCATTTTCTATCACTTGTAGCCAAAAGCATCCTATTATAAAAGCCTATGGAGAAAGTCAAGGGCCTTCTTTGTTATTTAGACTCTACAAAAAGAATCACAAGGCTCCCTTCCTGTAGGAGCTGACCAAGTCTACCACATAGATAACATATATGAACTCACACATACTTGATGAGACAAATGGACACAATCCAATTTTGGCCTATATACAGCCATGCAGGGCAGCATTTACCAGGTCAAGGATAAATGCATTTCAAGTTGCCAAAAAATTGTTCCGGGCATGCTATCCACTGCAGGCACTTCCCCAAAACTGTCTGTGAAGGAGAGGGCACGTTTGGGCTCCATTTCTCCCATTCATTTTCATCACTTGAGTTGAGAATATGTGCCAAGGGTGGGGAGAATGGAAAATAAGGGGACAAGACTGAGTGAGAAGGGGCACGTACACTCCAGTCACAGAGGCAGCCGTTCGGCATGGGCTCCCGGGGAGGCCTGTGGCCTGAGAGCGGGCTCTAACAGGGGAGGCCACACACCTCACGGGCACCCTGCCCAGGGCCCTCCCAAATCCCCACCATCTCCACTGGCACCTTCCAAAGCCATCCCTAATTTGAAAATATTCAGTAACATTCTTTCATGTGGAAAAGTTAGTTTTACTACTCTTAGGTAAGGTGTGAATAAACAGATCTTTAGAAAACAAACGAGGTAAACACAGTATGTTTGCTATATATACATGGCTTCAAGAGAATCCAAGTCCTCCTTTTGCTGACTAATGTCCCAATCCCTCCTGCACAGGACACTGAACTGCCATCCTCCTTGTTTATATCTTCTATACCCATCTGAAACCTTATTGTTGACATGGTCTGCCTTTCGGTGAATGGGGTGTGTGTGTGTGTGTGTGTGTGTGTGTGTGTGCGCGCGCCCAGGAGGAAAAGAAAGGATGGTAGGGCAGAAATAGAGTAGAAACAGGATACAGTAGGAAAGCTTAGATCAATGTGTCAGCTCCTGCCAGTCACAGACAACACACGGGCAACGGAGCATCGACTCAGTCACCACCCACCTCCTTTGTGGGATGCAAAGCATGCTATGTCCAGGCCAACTAAGACCCCACCCTGGGGGAAAAGACAAACCAGAGACTGACAGAAAAAAAGAGAAACAGGAGGAGACAGAAACATATTATGGAGAAAGCCAGAGATAAAGCATACCACAGTGGACCTAATATGAGATATGACCAGAGCAGCACCGCGGAAGGAAAATGCACAGCTCGTGCCCTGCCAGCAGGCTGACATCAAAGGCTGGGGGACATGGTAGCATGTTTCAGCCTTCTCACTGGTAAACCGAGCTGACTGAACTAAATGAGCTCTGTGCTCCTCCTCCCTTTGTGTGTATCATAAAGTCCATGCAGCCAGGATAAGAAAACCAAGCTTCAGTTTTATCTTTCCAGAATCAAAACAAAAGCACAGTCCCGCAACGAGAGATTGAGCAGGTAAAGTCAACTTTGAAGATTAGAGAACTTCATTGGGGAACAGAGAGGCAAAGCCAGAAGAAATCACACAAAGTGTTACATCAAATAGATTTAATCCCCTTAACCTTCAGTGCCTTTTGTACCTCAAGAAAAACATCTGCTAATGAAGCCCCAATATTCAGCTCCTGCTAAAGACTTAGAGAAGGGACGGCTGTAAAATCACAGCTATTGAGAGACTACTCTTTTTGAATCCTCACACTTCTAAAACAGCTCTGGGCTCAGAAACAGCAAAATTTTTAAAAGGAGCCAAAAAGAAACCTTCAAAGCCATGAAAAAGTAACCCTTGAGAACTAAGCAACAAATAACACAGGTCAAGGAAAGCTGAAGACTTAAAGAACAGACCTGATACCTTTGCACTGATCAGTTTCCTGAGGACATATGCATGTATCATGCTCTGATTGACTGATAAGGGAACAAAAAGACAGGACAGAGGACATAAGAGAAATAAAAGAAAAGTAGTAATAGAGGGCACAGACCAATAATGGTCATGGCATTGAGTGAGGACAAAGAAGGAGGCAGCAGATCACAGGATACAGAAGGCAGAATGGCTGAGGGGAAGGGGAATAAACTGTCACTACCATCTGAATAGTCACCTAGTCATGTTTCAGAGGCTCCAAATGTCTGCTTTGGTGGTGGTCAGCCTTGTGTTGGTATGGAACCTGAAACAGAGTTCGCCATTTCCTTGCTTTGAGTTGTATTCTTAGGCCACCTTTGTATGGAAAGGCCAGGGTCCAGAGCTCAGGGAACCCACCCTTGGCTGGCCACTTATGCCATATACAATATGGCACTCTTGAAGGAGAGGAGGGTCTACATAACACCCAAGCACTCCTCCAACCTAAAATTCAACAAGAGGGAAGGGAAAGTTGGCAAATAGCCAAAAAGCTGTTTGACATCAGGGATTTTTTTCAGTAAATTTGATAGCAGGAATCCCAGCTACTTAGGCAGCTAAGGATGGAGGATTGCCTGATGCCAAGAGTTTAAGACCAGTCTGGGCAACATAGTGAGACCCCATCACTAGCTACAAAAAATATAAAAACATAACTGGGTGTGGTGGTGTATCCCTGCAGTCCCAGCTGCTCAGAAGGCTGAGGCAGAAGGATTGCTTGAGCCCAGGAGTTTGAGGATGTAGTGCCCTATAATCACACTTGTGAATAGCTATTGCACTCCAGCCTGGGTAACAGAGCAAGACTTCATCTCTAAAAATTAAAAAATAAAAATAAAAATTCTACAGGAGGGTCAACACCCCTTTATTCCATGACTTACCCATATTATGCACAACTTGTCTTCATACCCTGATAACTGTGCATTACCAGCACCATCAATCCTTACGGAAAAGCCAAACTACATTTGACATATCTGCATAAGGTACGCAGATTTTCATTAGAAAATTCTTTTTAACTTAAAAGCTTGAGTGGCTGGAGAGCTAAACTCAGCTCCCAAATAACCTGGCTATGTAGAACAATTCATTCTCTGAGGGATTCAGAGTCATGGTTTTAACAGCACGATTATTATGCTCGTCTGCTACATACTAAAACCACTACGTTCTTGTAAACATAGTGCTACATATGAGTCTGCCTCCAGAGTCCATGTTCATAATTACGATGGAAAACTCACATTATTATTATTAGTATTATTATTATTTTGAGACGGAGTTTCACCCTTGTTCCCAGACTGGAGTGCAATGGCGTGATCTCGGCTCACTGCAACCTCTGCCTCCCAGGTTCAAATGATTCTCCTGCCTCAGCCTCCCAAGTAGCTGGGATTACAGGTATGTGTCATCACGCCTGGCTAATTTTATATTTTTAGTAGAGGCGGGGTTTCTCCATGTTGGTCAGGCTGGTCTCGAACTCCCGACCTCAGGTGATCCACCCACCTCGGCCTCCCAAAGTGCTGGGATTACAGACGTGAGCCACTGCACCCGGCTGTTGTTTTTACTCTCTCTTCTAGATGACTCGTATCTCAAAAAAAATAGGATAAAATTCCACTGCCAGCATCTTAGGAAGCCTGAAGGCCTTGACATGGAACATTTCCAGGTAGCATCTGATAACATTCACAATGAGCTTCTTACATTACACATTATAGCCTACTGAATAGCATGAACAGTTACAGAAGAAATGCATCTTAAAGCATGATATTTAAAACCCGAGTAGGGCCGGCCCATGGAGAATAACCCTTAAGAAAGACTGGAACAATTTCCAAATGTCATAGGTGTTAAAAATATATATATATATAAGACAAGAATGAGCGTTTAGAAATGGCTACGGAGAACAAGTAGAGAATATTAGGAAGTTACTGAAAGGGAATAAGAAAAAAGAAAGCAACTTTTAAGGAAGAATTCAGAGAAAAGGGATGAATTGTGAGCATGGCAGAACACCAAACTTGGTTTTTAAACAAAAGCTTTGCTTCACTCACTCCATAATCATGATAGGGGTAAAATTCAGAGTAATCCTTGTCTTTTTTTCCTGCTGATGAAAATTCATATCCTAAATGCATAATCAGCAAAGCTTATGGTGATAAAAGATCACTTGGGACAACTTATTTAAGTAATACTCATTACAGCATCGACCCTGTCCTTAGCAAAAAAGAAGAACTCAGCAGTAATGGAGTATTTTATGACCCAACTAATAACAAAAACAGCAACAAAAAGAACCACATTTATTGAGAGCTTATATTTTGTCAGTCATGTTCATAGTGTTTAACGTGCACCCATTTAGTTAACCCTCACAACCGTACCTATCTGTTATCTCCATTTTATAGAAGAAACTGAAGCATTGTCAGCACTCTTGGGAGGCTTCCCTGGGGCTAGGAAGTGGCAGAATGGGCATTCTGCCTCCAGAGCCTGTGCCCCTAACCACTACACAAAACTCAGATTATTTCTTTACTCCATCTTCTAGACCACTCACATCTCAAAAAAACCAGAAAGGTACAATATATAGGAGAAATGTGGTAATGCATGACGTTACTTACCATTGGGGAAAGCTAACACACTGATGATAAGAAAGAAGAAAATAACAGAGAGGATGCCTCTCCAGATGTTGTCTTCTGGAACAGAGTCATCCCTGAAAATAGAAAAACAACATTGAGCATTTACTTTCAGATCCAAAAAGATAACCTAGAGGAAGGAAGACTTCCATGTTCTAAAAACTAGGGGACTGCTACATGTATGACAGGATTGAACTTAGGTTCTGAAATAAGAGATTATACAGATCATACAGTACTTCTTAGATCATTATATGTCCAAAAAGGAACTAACAAACTAATGCTGACTGCTAATTTCATAGACCTAATTATAAAACCAGACTACATAATCAGACACACTTTACCTTCCAGTGAAGTGCACTTTTAATAGACACCTAACAATTGAATATCTGCCCAGAGGTTATAAATGTGGCCCTCAAAATGCCAGCCTGATCTTTACAAGGGTACTTATGATGCCTCTGGCTTAGGTAGGGAGGCCCAACATCCAATTTCCAGGAACACCAATTTTTACTTAAGAATGGCTGCACACTGAGGGGACACAATGTCCTCATTCAGACTGACATCACATTATTGACATTGGGAATGATGTTGCAACAGTAATAGCTCCCATTTATCTATCCACTCTGTGCCTGGCACTGACCAGGCAGTTTATAAACATTATCTCTAATGATCACAAGTTTGCAAAATGAAGTCGTATCAACCACATTTTACAAAATGAGGTTGCAAAAGTTCAGAAAGATTAAGTAACTTGTCTGAGGTTGTGTAGGTAAGATGTTGCTAAGCTGGCATTCAAAACCAGGTCTGCTAGACACTGAAGATAATGATTGTTCCCCCAAGCCAAGCTGTCTCATGAAAAAATGATCTGTCACCCTAAATCAGCCTGACTTATGTTAGAAGAGGCACAGGGTTGGTATAAGAGACATTTACAGGACACACAATATGTAGGTTACAAATTAAAAGCAAGGTTGAAATTAACAACTGTTGCATAGGAAAAGAAGGTTGATTGTAACTCATATTTTATAATAAATATATTCTGGAAGACTCAAAAAATTAAAATTAAAGATTAAAAAAATACTGGAAGAAATTGGAGAATTAAAAAAACACAAATGAACCTCAAAACAAAGCAATCAATAATCATGAAATGGTAAATTCACATGGCAAAGAAATCTGTAACAAAATTAAAGGAAAAGAGGTAAACTTGGGGAAAAAAAATTTATAACTCATATCAAGACAAAAGACTAATTTCCTTAATATGCAAAGCATTTTCCTCAAAATCAACTAACAGGAAGAACAACAAATGAACACAGAAAAACAAACAGAAAAACGGGCAAAGGATATGAAGTTTGTTTACAAAGTAAAAAAGTCCAAATAGAAAAATGGGCAAAGCATATGAAGAGTTTGTCCAGAGAGTCAAAAATCTAACGCTCTTGGAAGTGAAAAGATGGTCAACCTCACTCATGGTAAGTTAAAATAGAGACTATTTTAAAAGCCTACCTTATTGAAAAACGGGCAAAGGACATGAAGAGTTCAGGCAAAGGGTATGAAGAGATTGTTCACAGAGTAAAAAATCTAAGTCTCTGAGAAGTGAAAAGATGGTCAGCCTCACTCATGGTAAGTTAAAACAGAGATTGTTTTTAAAATCTACCTTATTGATAAAGGTAAACCTTTAATGACTGAGCTGGGGAGGATATGAAGAAACAGGAAAATAGGCATATGCTCATACACTGCTGGTAGCAGTATAAATAAATCGTCTTTATGGAGGCAATTTGCCAATATTTTAAGTCTACAAATGCATATACTCTGTGACTCAGCAATTTTACTTTCGGGTATTTATTCTTTAGATAAACTCTCATTCATGCAAAAATGACATATATCCCAGATTGTGCACTATGGCATTACATGTATTCTTAAAAAGTTGGAAGCAATCAAAATGTCCACCAAAAAGAGACTAAGTAAAGAAATTACAGTCCAGTCTTGCAATGGAAAGCTAGGCAGCCATTAGAAAAAACAAGGAAGCTTTTTAAGAATCAACTGATTCATAATAATTTAAAAGATGTCATTAAGTAAATAAAGCAAATTGCAGAATAGTGGGTATAATAAGCAACTACTTGTGCAAAACAAGGTGGGGGAATGTGCATGGGTATGTAGCTTATAATGTATGCTTATACCTACATAGGATGTCACTGGAAATCCACCCAAAAAATGGTGACACTGGTTTTCTCCAAAGAGGAAAAATGAGGGGTTGGGGAGAAGTATGGAGAGAGGTATTCACCACATACCCTTTGATGTATCTTGGATTTCAAGCGATGTGAATACATCATTCTTTTTGAAAACATTAATTAAAATTTTAATTAATGGGTTATTATTAACCACAAATAAATGGCTATGGCAAATCAGTAAATTCGTCTCTATTTAAAATTATCTACCAATCAAAATGCTTGAAAATGTACATTAGCACTAAATTTGTAACTAAATGGGTAATACATTAGGATATAAAACCAATGAAATGGCAGTTCTGTAAATTTTGAGCAATTTTATTAGAAAAAGAGGATCAAATGGATGGCCTAGTTTCAGAGGGGGGAAACTGTTGATTAAATGGAATAAAATAGCAGTTGGGTCTGAAAAGTTGGCAGTTTTATATTTGTCTAATTAGGAAAAAAATGTATTAGTGAAAGACAGTGAGGTCTTTGGATAAACTGAAAATACGCAGTATGGGAAGATCAAACTTCTGCAATCAAAGATTAGGAGATAGGAGAGTGAGTTTACGCAGCCATGTGAGTCCTATCGGACTAGAGGCCCCAGTGTCACACTCTACTGTGAGTTTTGAGAGCAGAGAGTGTGTCCCCACCTCATCTAGAATAGCCCCTTACCAGTCTGTGGTGGTGGTGCACAAAAAGAACAGAATCCCTGACAGGTGAGGACGCCAAACTCCCCTCTGGCCACAGGGCAACCTGAGCACACAGGGCCATTCTGTAAGGTCTGCTGTGAGTCCCTCCTCTCTGAACCCCGAATAATCCAGAGATTTAACCACATGCTGAGGTTTCCATAGTTAGTCATGAAACAGAACTTGGCTGCAGAGTCCAGATGAGTGGACTCCAAATGAGGGACAAGATCTAGTATCCATGGACGGCCACTATATTCTAGTGGCTTGGCATGTTAACCCTCTGAATCTTCGTAACACTCTAAAGCAGGAAATGATCATAATCTGCATTTTACTGATAGGGCCTGGCCCCAAAGCACAAGCTCTTTCCCCTACAGGAGACCATACAGTGCAGTGACTGGTACAGGCTGGGGCCAGACCACCAGCCTGTGTGACCCTGGGCAGATTACTTAACCTCTCAGTGCCCCAGTTTACTCCTCAGTAAACAGAGGATGGTAATAGTTCTACCTCATAGGGTTGTGTGAGGATTAAATAACTGAAAACGTGTAAAGCACTTAAAACAGTTCCTGGCACAGAGGAAGTGTCCGTTATTATCATGAGTTCACAATGTTTAAATGCCCTTCATTTATGTCCACTCATTCCTTCATCAAATTAATGCCTGTCATTGGGTAGGGACTCTTTGAGGTCGGAGATGAAGAGACATGGCCCTTATTCTTGAGTGGATCAAGATAAAAAAGGACAATGAGACATTACCTTGCCCTGAAGGAAATGTTTTTCATATATAGGAACTATCTCTGACAGACCTCAAAAAAGCCCGAGTATTCACCTGTGATTGGCCCCTTGGTGGGGTTGTAACTGTCTCCTACGGCTTTGTGAGGCTGCAGTGTGGTTCCTGCTTCTCAGGAGAGATCATGACTTGTGCTCTGGGCTGCCCAAACCTCATCTCGACTCTTCCTGGTCCAAGGTACTTGCTCAGCTAAGATATTTCAGTTCACAGCAACAAAAAATAAGAAGACTCAAAGCTTTCCATTGTGATGCTGTGTGTGACACCTCCTTGACTTCTTTCCTGGGTCTACTGCAGCTACTAACAACAAAATGCCCCAGTCTGCAGTGCCCTGAACACTCCAAAGAACTTTCACAGCTGGTATTTTATTTAACTGCTCCACAGTTCTGTGAGGGAAGGCAGAGCAAATATTATCTTTGCTTGAAGGATGAGGAAAATTAAGCTCTTGGTTTATCTTGCCCACAGTCACACACAAATAGAGGCAGAGTGGAAGTAGGTATGAAGGCTTCTGGAATGTTGGCTCTAGGTCAAGACTACTATTATACATTCTCCAATAAGGACACAAACAGACAAGCTTAGGGAGGCAAAGTCTTCCTCGCTCTCTGCTAAACTTAGGAGATGCTCCAGCATAGCACCGACCACATATTGTGAAAATACCAAATGTACAGCTTAAAGTAAGAAAGCTCCCTAGGGCACAAGTCCCACCACATTTCCCCAAGGTAGCTCTGGTGCCTGGCACAATGCCCTGGCACACAGTAGGCATCCACTTGCCATAGTAGGTGGTAAGAATGAGCAAGATGATATGGCAGAGTAGGCCAGTGACTCAGGTAACATGAGCGGGGAGTCTTAGCCTGACCCACAGGGTCCACTGGCAGCGACTTCCCTCTCCCCTTGCAGAGTGTTGGCTACATAGGGCTATTGAGACCATCAGCAAATATCTAAAAGCCCGACAAGTTTTCAAACACCTTGGCTTCTTCTGCAGAGCATTGTTTCAGCTAGGATAGGGAACTACCCAAAGAGACAACGTCTTAACAGCAGGAAAAGTGTCAGGAAAGCCCTGAGTTTAAAAAAAAAAAAAAGTTTGCACTCCCAAGAATTTCTGGACTCCGACTCTGATTCTGTCTCAATTTAATATTTGAGTACAGGAATTTGACCACAGGAGTGGTAATTTCAAGAAACCAAAGCAAACTCCATTCACTTGCCTACAATCTTTTAGACAAGTCTTTCTCCCTGGGGTCAGGCAGCCAGGAATGTCTAACCTTTATTATGATTCCTAAGGCTTCTAGGTTAATTGTCCCTCTCCTCCTCCCATCTTCTCCCTCATTATCCTTAATATGAGTCCTTGAAATAAAGACCTACAGGTTCATATTTAGATAAGTCACTGTTAATGATCATCTTTCCCAATAAAAAGTTTAATCCCAGGTTACACGGTAGACCAATGTTAAGTAGCTTAGGTATTACCTTTAATACCACATTCATCTATTTTATAGAAAGTTATGATCCTCATCAAGAATTATGGGTGAGATATCAACTAAGAGAAAAGAAAGGTGATTTTAAAGTTCTTATTGAATAAATGATTTCATGCATTCCATTCATTCAGCATTTACTGGATGTCTATCCTGGGATGATTAAGATAACTGGCCTCAAGAAGCTGACACAGAAACAAATATTATGACATGTGAGATAAAATAATAAGTATTTGGAAGGACATAAACATTTCTTCCTCTGTGCTTCTTAGAACAATTGAGAAAGGTATCTTGGAGGGGAACCATCCAAATGGATCGTGAAGGATGCCAAGGGTGGCATCATGTGTGGGCAGGAGGTGGTGGGAGGTGCCTTCCAGTCTGAGAGATGGCAGCCCTGCCTATGTGTGGGACACGTGAGCTGTCAGGGCATGTTGGGTGTTGGGTGTTGGGTGTGCTGTGTATGGAGGGAGGGAAACACGTGGGAAAGTAGACTTACTCCATTACAAAGGAACCTGGAGTCCAGCTAGTACTTTCTTATAGGTGACAGGCATCTACTGAAATACCAATGTCAACTAGCTTTGGTGTTATCTTTCATACCATACTAATTTCATTTTATGGAAAGTCACAATCCTTTTGAAGAATTACAGCTAAGTTATCAATTAAAGCAGGAGAAAGGTGATATGTTTTAAAGTATTTATTGGATAAAGGAGAATTTTAAACAGGGAAAGATGGGACCATGATTTTGTCTAAAAAGATCACAGGGGCAGCACTGGAGGGAGGGGGAGCCAGGCCCTGGGAGTCAGCTATCCCAAAGGGTTGGGAGTTTGCTGAGCAAAGGCTTGGGAATGGAAAGAGAACAGTCCCGAAAGCTGTAAAGGCCCAATCAGACCTGCTGAAGATAAACCAGATGGTGAACTCCAGGTTGGGAGAAACCTAGGCTAGAAGCAACGAGGACTATGAACTGTTGAATTGAAGTAAATGGGATGCCAGGGCTGAAGAAGCAGTGCAGGTTGACTGGACTAGTCCTGGTTTTGGGATTTGTTAAGACTGAAAAACTGTAACTTCTCTACAGAAATCTGGGGCAATAGGAATGATGTCACAAGATTAATTGTGTTCCATCTGGTAATAGAACTACATTTAAAATGCTAAACACAGTTTATTCACAACAGATGAACTGAAGATGAACTGCTTACTAAAGAGGAGTCTGAAAGGCAGCAGTTCCTAGGTATATAATCTCTGTGGGCTGAGGCATCATCTAAGCCAAATAAATATTTAAGTCACCCAAGTACCCATTCACTGCAGAAGACCCCAAAGAAATATATGGCACATTTCCCCCCCCTTTAATAAATTAGAAATTGTATTATGGACATAAAACTCTGGAAACAAGTATAAGAAAAAATATAAAACATTAAATTCAATAAAAAATTTAATTCAAATAGTAACCAGGGAAAAGAAATGTTAACAATCATTGATAACTGGACCTCAGGTGCAACCTGACACAATGTTCACCTCCAGGGCTGGTTTACTCCTAGCCCATAATGGCTAGTTAGCACTTAACATTGCTAGTGTCAGGGAACAAGGGCATGCAGGGCTTTTGTTGCTGGGAGAGAAGGAACATGATGTATACAAAGGAAACAGGATCAAAACAACTGAATCAGCAGTATCAGGGGACATTTTCTACTGGTAATTTATGTGGTCAAGAGGGAAAGAACAGGGAAGGCTAGCAAGTATCCATAAGCAATGCAATACAGGTGGCCAGAAGTACGCCCCAATGATATGATGGTGAACTGGATTTCCAAAGCCAATAAGGGAAATTAAGTAAATATCATTATTAACAAATCAATCAATCAATCAATCAATCGGTCTGTCTGTCCATTTCCCTGTCCTTGTCTGTCTCCTTAGTTCTAAATCGAGGAGAAATGAAGCATAGACAAATTGATGATCACTTAAGTACCCAAATCCGCAGAAAGGCAATCTCCTCTAGGTAAGTAACCATTTTTGTTGGACAAGTGCTAACAAAGGCTGATTCTACTGTTTAATGGCAGGTGCCTCTTAAGGTGAGGTGGGCTTCTTTGAATGTGAATTAATAGATTCTGGTGTTTACTAAATCTAAAGCTTGAGTTTTTCAAACTAAAGGCACTCAGTATTTCCAAGTTTACCAACATCTGAATGCAGAGTAAATATGAGGGTATCTTAAAGGTAATTATTATACTCTGAGCTTGAGACAAAACGTTTCCTTGCCCTACTTTGGCTAACAAACTTCTAAGACATATGCATAAGCATTTATTTATAAAAATACTATTTATGTTTTAATAGAGATGGGGTCTTGCTATGTTAGCCAGGTTGATCTTGGACTCTTGGCCTCAAGCAATCCTCCGACTTTGGCTTCCCAAAGTGCTAGGATTACCGGTGTAAGCCATTGTGCCCAGCCTACTTATTCTAAAATGTGGGAAAATAAGTTTTTGGTTTTCTTTTGAGACAGAGTCTCACTCTGTTGAGTAAGTAGGGTAGAGGCTGGAGTATGGTGGCATGATCACAGCTCACTGCAACCTCTGCCTCAGGTGATCCTAGGCTCAGGTGATCCTCTTACCTCAGCCTCCAGGTGCATGCCACCACGCCCAGCTAATTTTTGTTTTGTTTTGTTTTGTTTGTAGAGATAGGGTTTCACCATGTTGCCCGGGCTAGAAATGAGCTTTTTCAAATAGGAAAATGATTAGGTAGTATCTAACTTTACTTTTAATGATGGTGATAAAGACAGGAGATTTAAACACTGTGGTTTAACAGGGAATTGGCCTAAGGGCCATCTAACAAAAGAATTACTTGACAAATCCACACTTGTCTCAGACTTCAGTGCAAGGTATAATCCTCTGTAATCTTTAATTCTTGCTGGATCTCTGAAGCATGAGACAGTACCCAAGCACTGTTTCTCACATACTCGTTATATGACATCCCAAAAGTATCCTATCTCCTTGTTCTCTTAGACAACTAGTCTTTGCAAAACAAACTTTAAGACATATTTTTTAAGTTTTACTGAAAGAATTGCACTGAACAATTGTCCAACTAAAATCCTTATAAAATAAATATAAGGTACTGGAGTTAATCATTACAAAAGAGCATAGGATAAATTCTCATTTAAGAAGTCGTTACTTTCCATCTTTATGGAGGAAGATAGAGCTATCATTGTAATGCCCCACTTAAGAGTCACAAATCATTACAAAAAATGAATAAGACTGAGTAAGTACTAATTCTATTAATGGTGCTTATGATTTTATATAAAGTGAAACTTGTTATTAATTCATTATGTGATTTCTGTCTCTTTATGAAATTAGTGGAAGAAATAAAATTGTTAACATTTTTGGACAAAGCCACAGTCTGAGGTTCAGATTATGGTTCTTCTATTATTTTGGACAAGCTGTTAAAATTCATATTCAATTCTTATACTTTCACTGCTGCAATTTATTGACTGCCTTGACAGAATATGATGTAAAAAGAAATTTCAGAAGAATGTGACTTTTTATATCAGAATAGAGGAAGAGAAATCTATTTAAGGACCTAGAATCATTATTTAAAACAAAATACCATAATTATTTTTCTAATTTCCAGAGAAACTCCCTCACTAATTTCATTATTTCAAACCCACACATAAGATGAAATTAAACTGAAGCTAACATGAAACAAGTATGTATGTTACCTAATGTCCATTTTTCCAATGCTTTTATCTTTCTCAATTACAGAGCATATGACATCCTCATTCAATAACAAATATAACTTAGAAGACAGTAGCATACAATGAAATCACATCATAATAACCACTAATGTTTATTAAGCACTTAATACTTCCCATGCACTGAGCTAAACACAGATTATCTAAAAAGATGAACTTAATCCTCATGACAGATAATCCTGACAGACTAATGTATTGATATTTTCATTTTACACATAGATAAGGAAACTGAGGCCTAGCAAAAGTATGTGGCCACACAGCTATTAAGAGATAAAATCAGGCAACATAATGAAGTATTTGAAAGTAACCATAGTTAGGGACATGACTAATTTCTCTCCAAAGCTAGAAATATGTCTGGTCAGGTACTGTGGAAAGGTCTGGTCTTATCCTGCTGCACAGCCTTAGCAGATTTTATAGTAATAGTGGCAAGATCCCTCAATCATTAAAGAGTAAGTAATTGTTAAGCTTTATACCTTTAGGTAGATTGTCTCAAAAGGATAAACACTTACATAACAAGAACCAAGAGTCAAGTGAATCTCAGAGGTAAGGAAAAAGTGTGATGTGGGAAGATACTAGTTTTATGAGGATTTGAAAAACTGCAGTTATTCCCAAGGGAGGCACCACCGGCACTTGTGCGTGTGTACGCAAACGACTGTGTAGAAGACAATTCACTTTATGTTGTACAGCGCTGTCACATATGTCACAATACATTTAGTATCCTTTAACTGTTCCCCCTCCCAAATACTAGAAGTTCTCTCAATCCTTGTGACTACCCAATATATATATATATCCCTGCACATGTTCTGCTGACCCTCACAGAGGACCTTGATTGCTGGATAAAATTGCTGGGAGAGAAGTAACTGACATGAATTGTACATTGTGCTCCAGGGACTCTGCTAAACGCATTCACACACATTCATTTAATTTTCATAAACCTATATAAGTGTATATTTCATCCCCATTTTACAAGTGTGGCCCCTGAGGCTCAGAGCAAGGTTATGCAACTTAACTAAGGACACACAGCCAGGTTTGAAAACAACAGTATGGCTCAAAAACTACACTACTCTAAGTTGGCCTTTTAAGCCATAATGGTGAGGGAGGCGTGACTTCCCTTTCTTTAAAGAGGTTCATTCGGAAAGTATAAATCCTTCTAAGTAGGAACCACGGTGTGTACCTCCTTATGAACCAAGGATGAATTAGTTCCCTAGGTTAGGAATAAGGGGCCACAGGCGCAGTGCCACAGAGTTACCTGAGGTGTGTTCAAGATTTGGGCTGGGCAGCTCTTCTGAACAGGTATATATTAGAATGTGTGTGTACGTATTCCGGGGAATAATAGAGATGTGTTATGCTGTGCGAGGTTTATGTGTTTCATTTAACACACAGCAGTTAGTATACACCAGGCACCATTAAAATTGCTGGACAGGATCACATTTCAGCACGTATGTTAGGAAATGAGTGAGCAGGGTATGCACTGCGTGCTGTGTGGCGGGCTGGTGTCTGTGCAGCCATGTACCCAGATGATGGGTATTGGGCTGTGCTGGAAAGGAAAGGTCCGCTGTGATGTGTGTATTTAGAGTGGCAGTTTGTGCCGTGGTACAGAAGGTAGTGTTTGAGGCTGGGGGAAGGGTTATGCTGGATGGATGACTTGTGTGCAATGCATACGGGAAGTGCTGCACAGGAAAGACCGTGTATGTAGCACACATGTGCATTTTTTATGTGTTACGGATAGTGCCGAATACCGGAGTTCCTCAGGAAGGGATCTAGGCTGTGTCCTGGGCCTGTGTATGGTGCCTGTAGGCGCTGTGGATTGGGGTGCTTTATATGTGTAGCGGTGTGTGCTGAAAGTGGTGCATACGAGATGATTCATGCGGTGTGCTGGGTAGGGACGGGGGCTGGAACGGTGCAGAGGAGGGGCCCGCGTCGTGATGTTGTGTGGAGCCATGCTGAGTGCGGTGGGTGGGGGGGGTGATCGTGCTAGGTGACTCGCGTGCGTTCACCGTGTAACCGGAGGTGCTGTATGGAGAAGGGGCCCTGAGGGGTGGGGGAGCAGGCTAGCGTACTGTGAGACACCGGGAGGGCGGAGGGGCTGCGTGGGCGGCGGGCTGCCAATACGTGTGAGTGGGGCAGCCAGCCCGCTTCCTCACCCAAAGCCATGCCGGGCCACCCTCCCCGCCACCCTGCCTCCCGCCTCTTGCCTAGCCCTTGGACGCGCCCCCGGCGCGGCCGGGCCGCCCCACCTGGTAAAGGCGAAGTACATGAGGCTGACGATGGTGAAGCTGAGCAGGGTGATGGTATGCGGCCGGTAGAAGAAGTCAATGGTGATGTCCTCCACTTGCTGCTCGTTGATCATCCGGAAATGCATTTTGTAGTTCACATCATCCTTGCTTAGGGTCCGGCTCCCCACGCAGGACGCCATGGCCCGCCTCCCCGTCCTGCCGCGGTGGCGGCGGCCCCAGCCCGCGGAGGCCGGGACCCCGGGGGTGACTAGCCACAGTCGGCTAATAGCCGGACGGCGAAGCCGGGTCTGGCGCCCAGCAAAGGCTGGGAGCGGAGGGAAGGACAGGAGCGAGAGGGCGGGGTCGCGGCGCCGCCACCGCGGCCTGGGGCAGGGGGCGCCGCCGGCCGTCCCCACGCTGTCATCCCGGCTGAGGCATCTCTACGCACTCGAGAAGCCTTCAGACTCCAAGTCCACAGGACTTCAAGGGAGTGGCGAGCGGAGAAGGCTATCTGCTGCCCCTGGCTGACTCTTTACCGCGCACGTAGCCCGCTGTCTCCCCACGCAACCCGGCACATGGTCTCGCCCACTCCGGCCGCAGCCCACGTGGGCCGGGGAGCGCGGCTGCGCTTGGCCGGGCAGGCTGAGGAGCCGGCGTGCGGCACTGCTGGACTGGGCGTGCGGCCCTGCGAGTCGGTCGGTCCCGGGGTCACCCGCTACGGGGCGCAGGCCTCGCCACAGGTAAAGCAGGAGCTGCCTCAGCGCGAGGATCGCGGTCCTGGCAGGAGTTCAGGTTCTGGCGCACCTGCGTCCAGACCGCGCCCCAAGGCCTCAAGGGCCTTTAGGTTTTCGCGGCCCAGTCGAAGGTGATTGGTTTTGTTTTGTGTTTTTCCCTGGCTGGCGTGAAAACTCAACCATGTTGACTAATTAGCGCGGTGTGAGAAGCCTCAGGAGGGGGCTCTGCCTTCCTGCGGAAGTTTGGGGGAACTGAAATGGGCTAAAATGGCCTAGGAAGTATTGAGAGGCCCTTTATTAGGAAGCTACCCCCATACCTCCCTTTCTTTCCTGATTTCATTTATAGCCTTTCTTAGGTAGAAATCTTGAACCCTATTTCAGTGCCTTTTTCTAGCGAAGCACTAGGCACTCACTGAGAACCGTATATATGAATTGTTAATAGACTTCAGAGTTTCTTTTAAGGGTTTTCTGTAATTTTCCTGATGAAAGGAACTTGTTAGAAGACTTCCGGTTACCACCTCACAGGGCTTTTATACACATCTGCTTATCCCCTACCCGCTTTTGCATACTGTGTAAGCCAGTGAGTTAACTGTACTTGCCATTGATTTATTTCCATTCCGCAAGCATTAGAGCAGTACAAGGCTGTGGGAGAGTGGAGAATAGTCCCTGGAAGGGTGGATCCAGGGATGAGACCCAGCCTTGCTCTCGTGAATGAACAATTAATCAATTGTTAAGATGTTTAGGCAGCAATGAAATAATGTGGAGAAGATAGTGCACTTGTAAATAAAAATGCAAGGATAAACATTAGTTGTATGCACAAAGATCTTTTAATGACGGGATGAAATTTGAAAGTGAATCTTCCTGATGTTTAAGGGGTATTGAGTGTGGAAAGGCTTCAGGATGAATTTGGGATTTCAGAAGTTTGAAGTAGGATGAAGTGCTTAGACATCAAAAAATGTTAGAGCTGATAGGGGCCTTACGAATCATCGTATTGTACCCTTAGCCTTTTAAAAAAGCATTATTTGAAGAATGGTTATTGACCCCACACCCACCCCACATCATGGGCTAGACATTTTGTTAGACTGCTGCCAGAAACAGCCTTGTCAACGTAGCACAACCGAGGTCTTCTGGCTTCCAATTTAGTGCCCTTATGACTTCTGTGCAGAGAATGAATGTTGTAGGTTTGAGGGAAAACTTGGCACATTTGGAAGCCCATTTCCTACCAAAATCTGACGGAAACCACCTATCCCAGCAGGTTATTGTGAATACTTATTTCTTTTCTAAAATCATCGCAAAAATACTTATTTCTTTTCTAAAATCATAGCAAAATGGGCCGAGCGCAGTGGCTCACACCTGTAATCCCAGCACTTTGGGAAGCCGAGGTGGGTGGATCACGTGAGATCAGGAGTTCGAGGCCAGCCTGGCCAACATGGTGAAACCCCATCTCTATAAACGTACAAAAAAGTAGCCAGGCGTAGTGGCGGGCACGGGTAATCCCAGCTACTCGGGAGGCTGAGGCAGCTGCCGAGAATCGAGAATCGCTTGAACCCGGGAGACAGAGGTTTCAGTGAGCCGAGATGGTGCCATTGCACTCCAGCCTGGGCGACAAGGGCGAAACTCCGTCTCAAAAATAAATAAATAAGTAATAATAATAAATAATTGAAGGATGAAAGGACACTTTCACTTTCGTAAAATCTCTTTCAGCAAACTTCCCAAAACTACGCATCTCCAAGAGGAGATTAGACCCTCAAGTATTTGGTCTAATTTAGAGCATAAAACAAGCCGAATTCCACTATGTAGAAAAACAAAGTATAAAGTTGTAGGCCGCAATTAATTCAGCAGAATTCATTTGTATTTGGTTGTGTAATCAATAATAATGGCTAACATTTATTGAGCATTTCTTATATCCTGACTCTATCCTGTGTTTTATATGGATAATGTTATTTAATGTAAGATTATATGCATCAAATTTACCTTTCTTATTAGCTGGCTAAATATAAATCCCTTCATATTCCTGGAGTTTAACACAGCACTAGCCTTTCCTGATAAAAATCTTTTTGAAAACTACTTTTTCAGTCAAAATATACAGGTATTAATTGCTGGTTGCTTATTTATTTCTGTTACTTGGTTTTGTTTGCTAGTTTTGACCTTTTCTTTTGGAAGGCTTTTTTCTTCTTTCCTACAGTGAAACAAAACTTGACAAAACTGGTTTTGTTCAATTCCCTTTGGAAGAACAGCTTTATCTGTGAAGTAATCAACAGTGTTCAGCCCTGAGAATGAAGCAAGAAACTGCTTTCACTGTTCTATATATCAATAATAATAATTTGATGATTCATTTAGGACACAGTAGATTTCTGTTTTTTCATTTTGGGACAAATTTATATACATAAAATATAAAATGCATTTGAATAATTCAGTGTTACTTTGATCAGCAATAATTCAGTGTTACTTTGATCAGCAATCTGCTGCAGAAACATCTTTCACACCAAATTTCAAGAACACTTAATTGCATCAGCTTATTCTCTTTAAATGATTAAATTAACAGATTAGTGAGGTCTGCTGTCATTTGAACATTTGCAGATTTTTGTTTTAAGCATTTTTCTTACACCAGTGATGTTGCATTGTTTTTAAATTGTAAAGTATATCTTTATTTTCCACTCAGAAGTCTACTAGCTCAAGTAGTCAAGAGAATAATTCTACCCAAAGTCTATTGGTTTGTAACTGAGATTGCCTTGTTGTTGGACTTTCCAGTGCATAAGAAACATCTCACTATTTCAGACTAACTATATTTAAACACCTTTCATTTAGAAAAAAACAATTTCCAGTTTATTTTTTTGTTGTTTGAATACTGTTTTAAACATTTAAGTAAATTAAATTTCTCTTCTTTTGACGGTTATATCTTTCCTTTGTAGACTAAGAAAAATGGCTTTGTCAGCCCAACAGATACCCAGGTGGTTTAACTCAGCTAAGCTGAGGAGCCTCATTAATGCTGCACAACTCACAAAATGTTTTACTAGACCAGGAAGAACATTGTTACATGGCTTTTCTGCTCAGCCTCAGATATCCTCTGACAATTGCTTTCTCCAGTGGGGATTTAAGACTTACAAGACTTCCTCCTTATGGAATAGTTCCCAGTCTACTAGCTCAAGTAGTCAAGAGAATAATTCTACCCAAAGCAGTCTGCTTCCTTCCATGAATGAACAGTCGCAGAAGACACAAAAGATACCCAGCTTTGATTCTGAGCTGTTTCTAGAAGGTAATTCTGAACTTTCAGAAAAGTCTCCCTTTCTCTACTTTGGCCATTTGAACAAGCTACCTGTTTACATTCTGCTAGCCCATTTCAGGTAATATTTTGTATCAAGAAAGAAAAAGAATAATACCGGTTCTATTGATGAACTTCTATCATGCCTTTATTTTACTGGCTAAGAAAAAAAGTTCGTGGGCTAACGTGTAAGATTATTTTATAGCTACACATATAAAACATTTGCTTTCTAAATACTTTGTTGTTTAGATTCTTAAAACAAAATTATTCTAGTAATTAGTTTTATTAGGGTATAATTATATCAAGTAAAATTCATCTTGTGGGATATATAGTTCTATGAATTTTGACATATGCATTTAGTGTCTAACAACTACTGCAATCAACAAATAAAACAGTTATATTACTCCAGAAAGTGCCCTCATATCGCTTTTTAGTCGGTCCTCTCCTTCCTATGGGTCCTATTCTAGGAATATTTCACTGGTAATGAAATAATATAAGGTTAAGTAGAATATGAAGGAAAGAGAGCTGGGGAGAGGGCAGGGAGGAGATGCTGGCTATAAATGATGAGAAAGGCTAGTTAATGATTAGAGGCAAAAAACAGAACAAGAAATCACAGACCTGATTCCTTAGCTTAAGGTATTGTGTAGTTCTAAGTGTCTTCCATACTGCGTTTGATTTTAAAAAAACAAAAACAACTTCAGAATCAGCGCTGTACTAGAGAGAGTCACATCTCCTGTAGAGAGGACTACAGGTTGTAGAAACAATCATAGAAGCCCTCTTAAAGATGTATTTGAGGGTAACTTGAAGGGAAGGGCATTGGGTCAAAACAAAGACTTTCAGGATATAATTACTTTAATCCATGCAATTCAGACTGTTGGCATATGTGTACTTTAGGCCAAGTTAACAGGCTATGGTAAACTCAATCTCTTTCAAAATGCGCTTGAAAGTTAGGTAATCTTTAGCATTCTCACCTACTGATTAAGTGAAGGAAAGGCATTGTGTGCTTTAAAATTTACCAACAAATTTCTAATCTTGGAGGAACAGTAGTTAGTCTGTCTAAATAGTTGTAACCTTACCTCTTAAAAGGTGAAAAATTGGGGTCTTCTTGGATGTTTAATTCTAAAATCATCCCGAGATTTAACTATTGAAAGAAGCAAACAAGGGAAGAGCCGGTCTTTGTAGAAATAGTTTTAAGTGTGCATATTAGAGCACTAATTTGTTTCTCTCTTTCAAAGAACTGGATGAATTGCCTCCATTGTCTCCAATGCAGCCAATTTCAGAGGAAGAGGCTATTCAGATTATTGCAGACCCTCCATTGCCACCAGCTTCATTCACACTTCGAGACTATGTGGATCATTCTGAGACTCTGCAGAAGTTAGTTCTTCTAGGTAAGTTTGACTAAACTACAAGTACTTTTTGTATGCACTCTTCATTACTTTTTTTACTTTTTTAAATTAACAATTTAATCTATACTAAGTAGTATACAAACATAAGCAAAAGTCAAATAGTATAAAAAGGCTTCTAGTGAGAAACTGTATTCCCTGCCTCATCCTTGCTGATCTTGCATCCTATTCCCCAGATGTATCTACTTAACTTGTATCATGGTTTCTGTTTGTGTTCAACCTCCTCATTTTAAAATAATTGTTTATAGTGCTGTTGTTTGATTCATCAGCTTTAGACATCATTTGATCTCTTGTATGTACACATCTACTTTTCCTGTATTCTTTTCAATTCTCCTAATATAAATTACAATTTTAGATCAATCAGTAGTTAAATTATGACTATAAATATTGCTATCTGCCCTAACAAGAAGTATGCTATCATTATTTACCTTCCTGTACAACTTTTCATTTTTCCGGCATTAATAGTTGCCTTGTTCTTCATTTGATGAATTGTTTTGTTTGTTTGTTTCTGGGGTTAAACTTTTCCATACCTTCCAATAGCCGCGCAGGACAGTTTTTCCCAGGTAACCCTATCAGATGATGTATTCCATTTCTCCAGAGTGGATTGTTCCCTGCTTGTCCCACTACCCTGACCTCCTTCCTGAAGCCACCGTCCTCCTGATTTGGATGGTTTCTCTCTAGGCCTACTCTATAGCTGTCTTCGCTTGTTGACCATTAGGTTGCACTTGGATCTGGATGGCTGAAGGGAACCAGGAGATCTCCCTCCAAACTTTAATTTAGTCATCTTATTTTTAGTCTGGCATTTTATTATAAACTTTTGCTTTCCTCATTTTCTCTGGGTTTGGTACTTCTCATACTTGATTTTCCCAGATAATGAATCTCCTTTCTTCTGGTGCATTGAGAGGAACTGGATTTGGGGGAGGTCAGATTTCTCCACACCGAATCCGCCAGTTTTTAGTCTGCACCTCACCTCTAATCTCTCAGATTTTTAGGGACTCCAATTTTGGAGACTTTGGAGTTTTTCGTGGTACTGATCACTTACCACTTGCAAGATTCTCATTTGCAAGCATTTCAGTGTCGTCTTTCTCCTCTCTGATAAGGCTGTTGCCATGCCTTCATCTGTTTTCAGATATGTGGGGATATAATCTCGTTTCCTCAAAGAAGGATCTTTTTTTTTGTTTCTCATTTCTCATATTTTTGGGAGGTGATTTTTAACAGGAGAGGAAAAAGAAAAACCTTTGCTCTGTTAGAAACTTTGGGAGTCATCCTTGAATTTTTTTTTTTTTTTTTTTTTCAGATGGAGTCTCACTGTATCTCCCAGGCTGGAGTGCAGTGGCGCCATCTCAGCTCACTGCAACCTGCCTCCCAGGTTCAAGCGATTCTCCCACCTCAGCCTCCCTAGTAGCTGGGATTACAGGCATGTGCCACCATGCCTGGCTATTTTTTTATTTTTAGTAGAGACGAGGTTTCACCCTATTGGCCAGGCTGATCTTGAACTCTTGGCCCCAAGCAATCGGCCTGCCTGGGCCTCCCAAAGTGCTGAGACTATAGGCATGAGCCACTGCACTCAGCCTATCCTTGATTCTTATTGCTTTTGTCCCCTCCCTCTTTACATCTAATTTAACACCTTATCCTATGGATGCTACCCTCTTTATTTCTTTCAAATCCGTCCACTTCTGTCATCCTACAGTCACTACCTTGTTTAGGTCCTCATTTGTCACTGAGTGGCTGCAGGAGCCTCCTATCTTGATAGTCTTCTCCTCAGCAGTATTGGCTCTGATATCTTTACAGTGTTAGTGTTCTTTCTGAAATGCAGATCTAAGTCAGTGACCTACTTAAAATCCTTCAAAACCTTCCTATGGCATCAAAGCTTGCCCTGATTTGGCTTCTGCTTACCTGTTCAGCTCATGGCTTGCCACTTCCCTCCTTTGTTTAGCCAACTCCAACAACTGGAGAACATCACTGAAGTCCAAGTAACTTCTAAAGTGTCTTCTTGACCCTGCAGACAGAGTGACCCTCTTCAGGCTCTCATTTCACTTCCTGCTTACTTTGATCCTAGCACTCATGACACTCCATTATAATTGTATACTCATCACTCTGTGCCCAGTTACCCAAATGTTACCTGTATGTTTAGAATGGGCTTTGTTCTCAAGAAGCTTCAAGTCCTCAGAAACATCTAAATATTAATGCAAGGATGAAGGGCAAAGTGATAAGTCCCACATGAGAGATGCAAGTAAAGTGTTCTGTGAATCAGCCTAAGTGTCCATCAGGGGATGAATGGTTAAAGAAAATGTGGTATATTTATACATTGGAGTACTAGTCAGCTTTGAAAAAGGAGAGCCTGTTATTTGCAACAACATGGATGAACCGGGAGGATGCTATGCTAAGTGAAATAAGCACAGAATGACTAATGCTACATGATCTCACTTATATATAAAACCTGAAAAAGTTGAACTCTTAGGAGCAGAGGGAGCTGGGGAGTGGGGGTGGGGAGGAATGGGGAGTTGTTGGGCAAAGGGTACAAAGTTTCAATTAGACAGGTGGCATAAGTTCTGGAGATCTATTGTCCAGCATGATGATGGTAGTTAATAATAATGTATACTTGAAAATTGTTAAGAGAGTAGATTTTAAGTGTTCTCACCACAAAAAAAATGATGAGTATGTGAGGTAATGAATATGTTAATTAGTTTGATTTAATCATTCCATTATGTATTCAGATGTCAAAACATGTTGTACTCCATAAACATATAATTTTAAAAATGTACATTCAGAGGTAGGAAAATGATGATGTCTGCTGTGAGGACGTCACCTTTCCTCTCGAAACAGCTTTCCCTGTCTTATGGCAGGTGCTATGGGTAATACAAGATAAACTAAGACATAGTCCCTGTCTTACCTTTTTTTTTTGACACAGGGTCTTGCTCTGTCTCCCAGGCTGGAGTGCAGTGACACGGTCTTGGCTTATTGCAGCCGTGACCTCCTGGGCTCAAGTGATCCTCCCGCTCAGCCCCCCAAGTAGCTGGGACTTTAGGCACATGCCATCCCAGCTAATTTTTTTTTCTTTTGTAGAAGGGGGTATCACTATGTTGCCCAGGCTGGTCTCAAACTCTTGGGCTCAAGCTCTCCTCCCACCTCAGCTTTCCAAAGTGCTGGGATAACAGGCATGAGCCACTATGCCTGGCCCAGTCCTTACCTTTAAATAATTTACAGTATACATACAGGTTTGGAATATGTTTCAGCCATTCCTTTACCTGTATGCTGATACTTCAACAGCATGTGTTAGAAATAACTTAAATAATAGTAACTTGAGGGAGACTTATTTGCTTGGTCAGACAGTATTTTTGAGTACTCAAGTCCTAGTTGCTTCTCTGTTTGCTTCTGAGACCCATTTTCTGCCTGATCTGTGTCCCAGGAGGCCAAACCCCTATGCACCAGGGTTCCTGTGCCAGCTGGCTTCTTGGCAGCTTCAGCCAGCGGGAGGCACCTATAGGACAGAAGGTAGAAGAGCCAGGTGGGGATATTTTTCCCATGTTCCTTGCCTTCTTTGGGTCCTGTACCTGCCTCGCTCCATGACAACAGCTCTCTTGAGCAGCCCATCCTTAATAGGCTGTAGTCCCTCTGTGCCTTGGTAACATTTTGCCTCCTTGTCTCTTTAATGTTGGGAGGGTTCTTGTTTGTTCTCTTAAGGCTGCTCACACCGCTGTATAGAGTCCCTTCATTAAAGTCCTTGTCATTTGTGCTTTCTAGGGCACGTTGTGTAGCCTGCTAGACCCTGATTGATGTACTAAATACGTGTAACCATAACTGAATACAATGGTAATATTCGTAATTACTGAACTGATGAGGTAAAGCCCAACTAGACTGGTCACCTAGAGGTTAGAATCGTTTACTATTCTTTTTTTTTATAACCCCAGTGCCTAACAGAAGTGCCTGGTCCGTAGTGGGCATTCAGGGACTATTTTTTCAAGTTAATGAAATGAAGTGAGCCCAAGTTATTTGCATTGAGAGCAGTGTGCATTCCTGATGAGAGTCTGCTCTCCTACTGCTGCTAAAAAAGCAGCTTTTCAGGATTTCTGTTCGAGCACAGTCAGGGTGTGACAGCTCATGCTGAGCAAGGCACTTCAGTTCATGTCAGCTGTAATATTGAGTTAAATGTGAAGTCTGAACCCTTTATGTTATTTTTAAAGCATCTGTTCTCCCGTTTATCACAGATTTTTGGAACTGGTTTTCATCTTATTTATTTGTCCATCTAATAATTGGATTTATTTTTCTACTAATATTTAAATTACAAAAGAATTACATCTGGTTGTCAAAAGTGCAGATATTATAAGAGAAGGACCTCTTACCCTCTCTTCATCCCCAGTTCCACTTCTCAAAAGTAACCACTATTACCAGTTCGTGGAAAAGCTTTCCAGACCTTTTTCTACACATAGGTTTTATACTTTTCTGTAAACTTAATTTTTTTAAAATTTTATGTTTTTCTAGTAGAGTTAGTATATATTTAGATTCTTTATCTAGAATTAATTTCATATAAGATATAGAGAGAATTTTTTTTTCAAAAGTATAGCTAGTGGTCCCATATATTTTAACAAATAGTCTATCTATTTGATCTGAAATGCATATTGTTGTATAATAACATTTTTTAGTTTATTCTGGATCTTCATTCTGTGAGTGGGTGTATTAGGCTGTTTTCACACTGCTGATAAAGACATACCTGAGACTGGGCAATTTACAAAAGGAAGAGGTTTAATGGACTCACAGTTCCATGTGGCTGGGGAGGCCTCACAATTATGGCAGAAGGTGAAAGGCACGTCTCCTGTGGCAGCAGCCAAGAGAAGGGAGCTTGTGCCGGGAAGCCCCCCTGTTTAAAACCATCAGGTCTTGTGAGACTTACTCAGTATCACACAACAGCACAGCAAAGACCTCTCCCCATGATTCAGTTACCTCCCACCAGGTCCCTCCCACACCACATGGGAATTCAAGATGAGATTTGGGTGGGGACACAGCCTAACCATATCATTGTGTCTATGTGTATTTAATCCATTTCACTGTTCATGGGCATCTTTTATCAATACCTGTTTAATATCAAGAAATTTGGATTTATAATCATATTTGGTTCTAATATTTGGAGTTATAATGAATATGATTTTTTTTTTTTATTGTGGATGCCATTAAGAAGTTTTAAATGTGGAGGTTTAAGGTTGTATATTTTCTGCTTTGTTGTATACTTGAAGGGCTATATGTTCACTTGTTCTCAAACATTTCTTGAGTTTCTTCAAGGGACTTGTCTCTGTGCTAAAGACCTAGAGATTACAATGATGAGTAAGGCACAGGGTCGTTTTTATTCCCCCTATGATGGGAATCATAAACATATTTTTAAAATAATGCTTATAACTAAGGAAATAATAAAATCTTCAGAGACAGTAACATTTTATTCATATTGTTTGTTACCCTGCAGAATTACCAGTTACTACAGGGTTCATTAGGGACTGACAAACATTCTGAAACAATATTCAAGAAACCTTAGACAAAGATGATGACCCTACTCCAGTATGACTTAGTGAATTTGTTTTGGGGGGAAATGTAGCACTAAATGCTCTATTTTCCTCTGTACTTGATTTTTAAAATAAATTCTATGTTGTTTCTGCAACCAACTTAGTTTAAAAATATTTAGAAGTTTCTAGTGATCTATCTCAGTGCTCCTTTGGATAGGTATTGATCTCCATCAGTAATTTCTTGTGCTTATGTATATGAGTTTAACGGGTGAACTAAGAAGTCATCTTCAAACAGTATTTATAATTTATTATAGGAGTGGATTTGTCCAAGATAGAAAAACATGCAGAAGCAGCAAACCTCCTTCTGAGACTGGATTTTGAAAAAGACATTAAGCAGATGCTCCTGTTTCTTAAAGACGTGGGTATAGAGGATAACCAACTGGGAGCATTCCTGACAAAAAATCATGCAATTTTCTCTGAAGACCTTGAAAATCTGAAGATCAGGTAGGACTTTTAAAAGGATTATCGGCCGGGTGCGGTGGCTCAAGCCTGTAATCTCAGCACTTTGGGAGGCCGAGACGGGCAGATCACGAGGTCAGGAGATCGAGACCATCCTGGCTAATACGGTGAAACCCCGTCTCTAGTAAAACATACAAAAAACTAGCTGGGTGAGGTGGCGGGCGCCTGTAGTCCCAGCTGCTCGGGAGGCTGAGGCAGGAGAATGGCATAAACCCAGGAGGTGGAGCTTACAGTGAGCTGAGATCGCGCCACTGCACTCCAGCCTGGGGGACAAAGTGAGACTCGGTCTCAAAAAAAAAAAAAAAAAAAGGATTATCATATAACCCAAGAAGTGGTTATGAAGGAAATATATGTGGAAATTATTCTTTAAGTCTCTGCTGCACAAGAGTCTACGGAGATAATGAACATGAAAGTTATTTTTTTGTTATAGACCTTTTTTGATCTAAATTAAGTATTTACAACAGTTATTTTATTCAACTACCTATTATTATTATTATTATTTGAGATGGAGTCTCGCCCTGTTGCCCAGACTGGAGTTCAGTGGCAAAATTTTGGCTCACTGTAACCTCCGCCTCCCAGGTTCAAGTGATTCTCCTGCCTCAGCCTCCCAAGTAGCTGGGTGATTATGGGTAGCCACCATGCCTGGCTAATTTTTGTATTTTTAGTAGAGATGGGGTTTCACCATGTTGGCCAGGCTGGTCTTGAACTCCTGACCTCAAGTGATTTGCCCATCTTGGCATCCAAAGTGCTGGAATTTTACAGGCATGAGCCACCCTGCCCAGCTCCATTATTATTTTTATGTTTTCAACTTATTACTGAGTCAGTAATTAACTCTTTCTCTTTAGAAACTGGAATAAGTTTTTTTCTTAAAAAAATAAAATCATCAACACATAGCTAACTTATCTGGGAGTACGCTTAAAGATAAGATCTTTTGTAGTTTTTTTGTCTGGCCAATTTTTGTTGTTAGATGTTTGATATTGTCGTGGCAAATTACTATGTAATTTGCTTAATCATTTCCATAAGTTGGCTATTTTGGTTGTTCCTTGTTTTCTTCTTTAAAGAGCACTTTTATAAACATCTCTGTACTTCATTCAACATTCAAAGAATTACTGAATTTGTGAAAATAAATACAGTGAGATATTGACCCATGAGGTAAGAATCCTGCTAGGCATTGGGAATACCACAGAGAACAAAACCCCTGTCCTTAAGTTAACATTTTGAATTCATCATCACCCCCACCTGTCACCCAAGCCAGTCTGTATTCCCAGATTCACTGAATACCTTTTGCCCAACTCAGAAATATTGGTATTAATTTGCTTTCTCTTCTTTTATCATCTACATCTAATAAATCATGAAAGCCCATCAGTTCTTCCTTTCTTATAGCTCAAATCAGTCATGACATTTCTCTGAATCTTTGCTTTGACTGTTTTGCCTCAGTTCCCCATCATACCACACCAAGACTACTGCAACAGTCTCCTAATTGGTCTGCCTCTAGTCTTGACCCTCCAGACTGTTCTCCACACTGATGTTGATTCTCACTACATTTCAGAGAGCTTTGCAGTTCCTTAAACCATCATAGTCTAATGTCTTTTCTCAGAATTAGGAAAAAAAACACGAAACAAAAACCGCATTTATTAAATTGAACATTTGAGCCCTTCTATATGCGAGACACTGGCCTAAACTTTAGACATCAGAGACAGTCTTTCCCTTCATGAGAGTGATATTCTGGTGTAATATAGATAGGCTATCACAATACAGAGGGGAGAGAGAATGATTCTAAGAAACTAATCTGACATATCCAGCTCTAGTCTTCCTGGCTGTCAGGAACACTAATTCCCTCTGCAGTCAAAAACCAGCCTTTTTGCTCAAGATTTATTCCAAGAAAGCATGAATACCAGGAGGGTAGGGATCATTTCCCAGGCTGCACTGTTATTGTTAATAGCCCCTTTGTACATGGGAGTCGCAGAGAGGTTAAATAATTTGCCCAAGATTACACACCGTTAGTATAAGTAGCAGAGTAAGTGGTTTCAACTCCAGTTAATCAAACTCCAGGGTTCTGACTACTACATACTGTCTCTGCATTTAATTCTTTGAAGGAAACTTAAGCTTAGTAGCTTAAGTTACTTGCTCAAGCCATACATGCTCCTAACAACTGAGGAATATTCTCACATAGGTAGCATAGTCCATTGATTCCTAATCATAGTCCATTGATTCCTAAGTTTTTTTCTTAAAAAAATAAAATCTGGCTAAACCTGGCTGGCTATCAAATTAAGCTGTAGAACGTTTATAAAAATTACTTAGAATTTTGTAATACGTCATGCAACCACATATATTCAAAAGAGTATACAGTAAAAAAATACTGAATAGGCACGGGTGTGAGAACCTTTATTTAAATGAACTTTGTTACTGGTTCTGATGTATGCAGCAGTCTTGTTTCTATAACAGCTGATTTCATGTACTTATTTTTTCAATAAAAAATTATGTTTAAAAGATCCTTGTAGAATTTTCAAATGAATAATTGGCATTTTAATTATTTAAATACTCTTTTTTTTTGGTTGAGTGGGCATTATATCTTAATTTTTTATTGGAAAAATCATTACAATGTAGACAATAGTTTTGATAATTTTTTAATCAAATGCCAAACCTTGCTGCCAAAAAAACAACAAGTAATACCTCCTTGTCTCCTACTTTGTCCCTTGGCCTTCCAGGACCCACCTATGGATACAGCTGCTGTTATCAGGATTTTTTGTTCAACCTTCTAGGAATGTTCTATAAAGCATATATCTGTGTATACACACATGAATACAAATACATAACAATTGGTAGCATTTATACATACTATTCTGTATCCCACTATATTCACTATATCTCGGAGATTATTTTTTCTTGGTGCTGCCTATTCTTTTTAACTCTAGTACAGTCCATGCTGCGGATCTCCCTAGTACCTGTTGATAAGCGTGGAGTATGTTTCCAGTCCACTGTTAGGACAAGGCTGCAGTGACTGACTTTGTATACTTCTGAAAAATCACACATATTGGTGTGTCTCTGTAGGACATATTTCTAAAAGTGGAAATGCTAGGTCAAAGGGTATGTTCATCTGTAACTTCAGTAGATATTGCCAAATTATCCTTCAAAGGGTTGTTTTCCAGTTTACACTCTCCCCAACAGTGTACAGAAGTGCCAGCTTCCCTGTTATCCTCACAAATACAGTGCTATCACACTTTGCTTTCAGTTCATTGTATAGATAAAAAGAACACTTTATTTGTTGGTTTGGAGCATCAAATGTTGAAACATGGAATGTTGTTTGGAGCATCTTTTCATTTGTTGAATTTCTGTCTACATTTCCTTTTCTGTAATATATCCTTTGCTATTTTTTAACCAGGCTTTTTTCTTTTTTGGTAAACGTTCTTTTATATATTAAGAAAATTAGTTCTGTATCTGAGACATGTTGCAGATATTTTTCCTAGATTGTCACTTGTCTTTTGACTTCATTTATAGTGGGGTGTTTTTGTTTTGTTTTGTTTTATTTTGCCATGCACTTAAAATTTTTATATACTTAAACTTATAAATATTTTAACTATTTTTAAAGGAGTAATAGTCATGTGATTATAAAGTAATATAAGTTTTGGTATATAGTATGAAAATACCATAGGCTTTAGATGTAGGCATGCCTGAGTTCACATCTTAGTTTTGTCAGTAATTAGGTGATGATCTCAGACAAGTTATTTAACTTCCCTGAATCCATGTTTCCTCAAGTATAATGAGGAAAATTTACCTGGCTCACAAGTTTTTTTGTTTTTCTAGTTAGAATTAAACAAAATAATATCCTGATATATTTTAGACATTGAGTAAAACTATCTTTTACTATGTTCTTAGATTTTTTTAAAAAAATGTTATTTTATAGTCAAGCTTTCTATATTTTACTAACTTACATAGTTTAATTTTCAAAAACTTAGCAGGAAAATATCTAAGTTAACAAAATACATATTGAAACACCGTAGTAAAAAATTATTTATGAAAATACATATTCAGGCCAGGCATGGTCACTCAAGTGTAATCCCAGCACTTTGGGAAGCCGAGATGGGCGGATCACTTGAAGTTAGGAGTTCGAGACTAGCCTGGTCAACATGGTGAAACCCTGTCTCTACTAAAAATACAAAAATTAGCAGGGTCTACTAGTGCATGCCTGTAATCCCAGCTACTTGGGAGGCTGAAGCAAGAGAGTCACTTGAACCTGGGAGGCGGAGGTTGCACTGAGCCAAGATCATGCCACTGCACTCCAGCCTGGGCAACAGAGCGAGACTCTTCCTGAAAGGAAAAGAATAGAAGAGGGGAAGGGAGGGGCTCAGTAAATATACTAACCTAAAAAATGCTTCTCTCAGTTGTAACCATTATTTCCTTAATTTTCTTAATTTGTGTTATTTTCTTAATTTGTGTTTTTCTGTTCTTATCCCAAAAAAAAAATAACAAAAAAACTTAAGCAGAAGCTATTTCATTCTTTCTTACCAAGTAATAAACCAGATTAATTGAAAAGAGAATCTAAAGGTTGGTGCAAAAGTAATCATGTTTTTGCTATTGAAAGTAATGGCAAAAACCACAACTAATACCTATTAGTGGATTTCAGAATTATTTTCTGTTTTTAAGTGTAAATGGAAACCATCTAGAGTTGGGTGAATGCTTATTTTGTTTTAAACATGTTTTTGCCATTTTTGCCATTGTTACAGAATGCTTTTATTTAGTTAGTAATTTAGGATGTGGGAGCCTTTTTAAAAATAGCTGTTATTTTGGAAAGCAGCATGAGACTGTGTCTCAAAAAAAAAAGAATGTAAATGTTTATCACATGTGTATGTATTTATGTTTCTCTAGGGTGGCTTATCTGCTTTCAAAAAATTTCAGTAAAGCAGATGTTGCACAGATGGTCAGAAAAGCACCATTTTTGCTGAACTTTTCAGTGGAAAGACTGGATAACAGATTGGGATTTTTTCAGAAAGAACTTGAACTTAGTGTGAAAAAGGTAAAGAAAAGGAGAGAATTTGTTTATTTCCATGTCTGGTACATTTTAGTAGCTGATAAATCTCATGTTCCTAACAGATGCCCAGCCCATGTGAATCATATACATTTCTGGTATTTTTTGTACAAAAATGAATTATCCTGCTAGTTTAAACATAGAGCTACATTATTTTATAATACTTAATCAAACTGGTTCCTTCAGTTTTTGTTTTCTTTTTTTCCAAACAGTACTAACATTATATATTCCTGGGGTTCCTATCATTTTTCTGATTGGGTCATATTTTAAGTTTTAACTTTGTGTCTTAGTAATGCCTTAATTCTCCAAACTAGTTAAAGATGCACATATAGTAATACTAGATTGTTTTGTTTGCAACCACAGACTAGAGATCTGGTAGTTCGTCTCCCAAGGCTGCTAACTGGAAGTCTGGAACCCGTGAAAGAAAATATGAAGGTAGGACAACTTTAGGCTTTTGAGAAATCAGTTTCTTTAAGTGTTAAAATCCTCTGAAGAGAATAGATTTTGCTGTCATCTAAAAGAAAACTAGACTTTAAAATAAGTTATTTCTAAAAAGAGAAATAGGAAATTATCTTTAACAAATGTCTAGCAAGCAGTTTGTTTCAGTTAATATTTTCATGTTGACCAGGTATTAACATGAGTAAATCACCTTGCAGACATTGATACCCACAATCCTAAAGCAATAGATAGGGATATAAGTGGCACCCTGAAACTGTTTCTGTTGCCCATTGTGGGAGTCTGATGTCTTTGTTACCTGGGCAGTGTTACCAGTCTACGAAACTACTCCTGTTGGCCAGCATGACAGTCTGTGTATGTCTCAGGGAGTTTTGGAGGCTGGATCCAAAAGACTTCTGTGAAAAGAGTAACAGATAACACATTGCTCTCCTTTGCACCTGTCCCAATTGCCAACTCTCATTCTATCACAGAATGTACTAGACACTCTTTACTGTCCTTCCTGCAAGAGAATAACATGAAGCCAAGAGCAGCTGACTAGTTAGTATATAAAGCTGTAGTAGTATTTGAAATATTATGTAAGGGCTGTTTTCTGAGGTGAACAGTTCAGTCATTAAATAAATCTTTATTGCGCTCCTGCCCAAGCGCCATGCTGGGGAGACAGCTCCTCCTCCCAAGGAGCTTACAGTCTAGTGGGGGATCAAATCCAGAGTGATGGGGGCAGTTACTTAGTGGGCGCACACAGGACACTATGGAAGCAAGTAGAGGACCTGGCCCATGTTTGGTTGTTTAGTTCCTTATCTCTGCTTGGAATGTTGACATGTCATTTTTCAGACAACATATATGTCGGTGTGCTTGGGAGCAAAAGCTCAAAAAGCATTTTGATGATCCTGCTGCTGAAGGATCTGTTTGGTGTTGCCTCTGACCTGCAGCCCTCCCATGTCACTCATTCTCTCTCATAATTATGGTTGCCCCTTTGGTGATCTTCATGACGATCACTGTGTAGCTCTTTCTCAGCAGAGGGGTTTGAAATTCCGGTGACCCCAGGAGCCGGAAGCTGTAATTCCCTGAAGGCACTGGCATAGCTGTCTCCAAATTTTAAAATGTTATTTTAAGTTTAGAAGAATCATGGCCAGGCGCGGTGGCTCACGCCCGTAACCCTAGTGTGGGAGGCCGAGGTGGGCAGATCACTTGAAGTCAAGAGTTTGAGACCAGCCTATCTAACATGGTGAAACCTCATCTCTACTAAAAATACAAAAATTAGCCAGGCGTGGTGATGGGCACCTGTAATCCCAGCTACTTAGAAGTCTGAGGCAGGAGAATCACTTGAATCCAAGAAACGGAGGTTGCAGTAAGCTGAGATCGTGTTACTGCACTCCAGCCTGGATGACAGAGCGAGACGCAGTCTCAAAAAAAGAATCTTGTCCAGATGCGGTGGCTCATGCCTGTAAGCACTTCGGGAGGCCAAGGCAGATAGATCACTTGAGGTCAGGAGTTCACGATCAGCCTGGCCAACCTGGTGAAACCCTGGCTCTACTAAAAATACAAGAACTAGTCAGGTGTGGTGGCATTCCTCTGTAGTTCCAGTTACTTGGGAGACTGATGCAGGAGATTGTGCCACTGCACTGAAGCCTGGGCAACAGAACGAGCTCTATCTCAAAAACAAAAAGAATCAGCGCAGCCTTGCCATGGTACCAAAATAACTATTTCTACTTATTATTCATAGCAAATTTACTTTCGTTTAGGTTTACCGTCTTGAACTTGGTTTTAAACATAACGAAATTCAACATATGATCACCAGAATCCCGAAGATGTTAACTGCAAATAAAAGGAAACTTACCGAGACATTTGATTTTGTGCACAATGTGATGAGCATTCCCCACCACATCATTGTCAAGTTCCCACAGGTAATGCCACTCACAGCTCTCTCTGTAAGCGCTGCCATTGTGCTTCATTCAGAGCTGCTGTCCAGCTGCATGGTTCTGTACACTGGGAAGAGTTTACAACTTTCAGGGCACAAATGTACATCTCCTGAGGAGAAATCAGTGATTAGTCTGTTTCCCTGGAGTTTCTACCTAGTCCTAGTTCTGTTTGTTGGAATCAGGCAGAACAAATCGAATGTAGTCTCTCTCATGTTTTTCTCCACTTAACTTTGAAATAGATCACTTCCCTTAAAGGTCTTTTCACTGCTACGTGTACTTTTTAGTCACAGTTTATTTAAATCCATGAATCAATGAGCCATATTGTAATGATCCCCATCCCAATATAAAAGTGTTCCAGTTTGCCATAATGTCCAAGCCGTAATTATATTTTCTAAGCTAATCAAACTCTTGTATTCTTTACCTAGTGAGTGATATTATCTGCTGTTCACAAGAATATTGATCTTGAATATTACTCTTTAAAAGCAGAAACTTTGTCTGATTTATACACTGCCAAATCCCCAGTGCCTAGAACTACACCTGGCACTAAGGGAGGCGCAAAATTAATATTTGATGAACAAATGAATGATTGGATTTTATCAAAGTAATCCTTTTTTCCTATTTCCTATGTAAATAGCCACTCAGTATTTATTGGATAAATGACAAACTGAATTTTTATTTAAGTGATCCTTCTACTCCATTTGCTAGAACACGTGTGTTCCTGTTTTTGAAAAAAGATGGGTAAAAGAAATATTACCTTAATACAGCTCTCAGAACTAGACTGCATTAGGTCCAGTTCCTTCACATACAGCTATATTTATTTGCCTATTATACTTCACAAGGATTGGGTCTCTAATACAGGATTTTCCTATTTTACCAAACATAAATATACTCATTATAGAAGTGTTAGAAGCCTACAATTTTGTGAATTTGACTCATGGAGTAATTGTAAAATAATCTTCAACAAAAAAGCAATGACAGTTTGTTTTTCCCTGGGTTGGTGGGTAATTCAGGGACCATAGATGATGGTAAGAATATATGATATTGTCCCCTCCTGACCTTCGTGGTCTGTCATTTTTCCAGTATATCACTGAGCATCCATCAGTGCTAGACACTGGGCACTGAGGATACAAAAGTCAAGCAGACATGGTCTCTGTTCTTGTGGAACTTATAATCGAGTGTGGAAGACAGGTTTTAAAATAGAATTGCTTTGGTCGGGCGCTGTGGCTCACGCCTGTAAACCCAGCACTTTGGGAGGCCAAGTTGGGCAGATCACAAGGTCAGGAGTTTGAGACCATCCTGCCTAACACGTGAAACCCCGTCTCTACTAAAAATACAAAAAAAAAAAAAAAAAAAAATTAGCCAGGCGTAGTGGCGGGCGCCTGTAGTCCCAGCTACTGAGGAGGCTGAGGCAGGAGAATGGCATGAACCTGAGAGGCAGAGCTTGTAGTGAGCCAAGATCGCACCACTGCACTCCAGCCTGGGCAACAGAGCAAAACTCCGTCTCAAAAAATAAATTAATTAATTAAATAAAATAAAATTGCTTTATATGATGGTAAAGAGTCTTAATCTGAGCTCTTACAGTGTGATTTAGAAGTGGTAGGAGAATTATAGAAGTAATAACAGCAGTTGAGTACTTACTGTGTGCCAGCTCTATCTTTATTGCTTTATTTGTATTAGCACAGTTAATTCTCACAACAACCATGTGAGGTAGATGTTATTATTACCCCTATTTTACACATAAAGAACTTAAGCTTAAAGAGATTTAAGTAACCTGTCCAAGGTTACCCAAGTAACAAGGTTGGGGCACAACCACGATTAGAACTCCAGCAGTCCAGTTTAAAAACCCAAGCCTTTTACTAGGATCTGCTAGAAGTGACATTTTGAATTGTCTGTAGAAGAGTGAGTGGTGTTTGAAAGATGGAGAGGAGCTTTCCAAATAGAAGAAATTATAAGTTGACCAGATGTATCAAAATCACTTAAAAACACAGATTTGTAGGCACCCCAAACCCTTGCTTCTGAGAAGCTCTATTGTAGAATTGTGGCTTCCAAATTGGGATTCTCAGATTCCTAGAGTCTGGGTGGAATTATTGGGGGAAAAAGAACAGAAAAATAAAAAGCTTATTAATGAAAAAATACATTAACAGACAGTAAGGCTGTGAACCGGCTGATATAGACTTTAAATTTTTGGCTGGTGTTTAAATCTCAGTGGCGTGGAACTAATTTTCTCATGCAGATAATATTCCTGGTTGGCAGATCTGACTTAGGATTAATTAAAAATGGGGAAAGAAGTAATTTAGTCATTTCAAAGAAGAGATCGTGGAAGGTAGAGGATAACAAAAGCAGTTTTAGGGTAATGAATGTGAAGAAATCACTAGGCTAAGGAAAGAGGTTATATTCAGTATCCCCCGAAACCTTGGCTCTCCCCTTTCTCTGTGATTTTCTGTGAAGGCAAAGCTGAAGTCCACCTTAGGATTAGAGGGAACCAATAATTCTCAGGCTAGGGGCACGTTTTTTTTTTTAACTCCGAAGAATTTAATATGTCATTAATGGGATGAAATTTTTGTGCCAATGGCAGAGTAGCCCCTGGTGGCCAACAACCCTCCTCCTGCACCACCACACCCATAAAAAAAGAAGGGAGAAACACTTCAATCTGAGCAGTAACTTTTGGACTTGAAAGAGTACACAACTCTCTAATGATGGAGTAACTTTGGACCACTGGAGAAGTAAACATAATATCTACTCATAAGCTAAATAAATGCTTTGAAGTGTTATTATATTTAGGAAATTAATAATAGTTTGGGAGCATCAGAACCGTTTGTGGTTTTGTCTGTATGCTGGGTGATAGTTGTTTTTTGGTTTTTGGTTTTTTGGGTTTTTTGAGACCGAGTCTGGCTCTGTTGCCAGGCTGGAGTGCAGTGGCATGATCTCAGCTCACTGCAACCTCCGCCTCCCGGGTTCAAGCGATTCTCCTGCCTCAGCCTCCCGAGTAGATGGGACTACAGGCGCCCGCCACCATGCCCAGCTAATTTTTGGATTTTTAGTAGAGATGAGGTTTCACCATGTTGGCCAGGATGGTCTCAAACTCTTGACCTCGTGATCCGCCCACCTTGGCCTCCAAAGTGCTGGGATTACAGGTGTGAGCCACCGTGCCCAGCTGGGTGATAGTTTTTTAAGCCAAGAATGACTGCATTGGAGTCATACTTTAAAAATATATATATATATAACTTCTTACATCTTCATTATCCATAATATTGTGATCATGGGAATTTAATGATCAGAACAAGGGCAGAATAGCAGAGACTGAAAAGGGAGATGTTCTATTCCAAAAGCAAGCCAATCCCATGTTGAGGTAGCACCCTGTACTTTTTTTAGTCACTCTTCTCATAGTAGTTTGGTTTTCAACAATTGCTTTTCATAGTGTCCTTTCCAACTGATCTGTTACTGTTTTCACTTGAATGTAGGGAAAGAGGCCTAGGGGTTGTGTATCATGTCCTGTGTTCACATTGTGTCTGTAACAGCCAAGAGGAGAGCTTGAGGCAGGCATAATATTGAAAGGCTTCCTCTGAGCCTCGCTAGGGGGCCTCACAGATCTCTCGGGCTTCAGGGCTGTAGCTCAAGTCTGGCCAGATCTCCCATTTCTCTCTTCTTTCTGCAGTCGGCTGTAGAGCCTTGCCTGCTTCTGACTCCTTTCTAAGGTTGCTGCTCACTGTAGTTTTTAGGAGTTTTAGTTTGAGGCAGGTAAGACATACTTTCCCAGTTGCTCTCGCAGAGGTCAGATTCATTTCATTTTGATTCTAGTTAAGGGGAGGTGTGTGGGAATTTAAAAAGAGAGAGAGGTGTTACAGATTATGAAATCTTACCATTTTTTTTACAATAACATCTTGATCTCTAACATTGGTTCAAGTTAGCTCTCAGAGTTGCTGATTAAGTAGTTTTGGGGTAAGGCTTGAAGATTTGCCCTTTTTTTTTTTTTTTTTTTTTTTTTTGAGATAGAGTCTTATTCTGTTGCCCAGGCTGGAGTGCGGTGGCAGGATCTCGGCTCACTGCAACCTCTGTCTCCTGGGTTCAACCAATTCTCCTGCCTCAACCTCCCGAGTAGCTGGGATTATAGGCATGTGCCACCACGCCCAGCTAATTTTTGTATTTTTAGTAGAGATAGGGTTTTGCCATGTTGGCCAGGCTTGTCTTGAACTCCTGACCTCAGATGATCTGCCTGCCTCAGCCTCCCAAAGTGCTAGGACTACAGGCGTGAGCCACCGCGCCAGGCCGAAGATTTGCTTTTTTAACACATTCTCCTCTGTCTCTGGAGCACTCAATCTTCTTTGCCCACATTATAGCCCTTAATTTTTTTTTTTTTTTTGTATGTTGATTTTGAATCCCTTTTTCTAGTTTTTTAACAGAAAATATAGGATTTAAATCCTCTGGCATTTATCCTACTTACTGAACACGTGGTTAGTACTTTGTATTGGTTAACCTATTAAAATTTTTGCCAAGTAAACTTTTTAATATTTCATCCTCCAATGTGCAATGTTTTTTAAAAACTTTTTTTCTTTTCTAGGTATTTAATACAAGGCTGTTTAAAATCAAAGAAAGACACTTGTTTCTTACCTATTTAGGAAGAGCACAGTATGATCCAGCAAAACCTAACTACATCTCTTTGGACAAACTCGTATCTATTCCTGATGAAATATTTTGTGAAGAGATTGCCAAAGCATCAGTACAAGACTTTGATAAATTCTTAAAAACGCTTTAGATTTTTATGTATGTGAAAATGCAATATTGTAAAGTGAATATATGTATGAATAAATGAATATATTTTTAAATGCCTCGGGTCTCAACTGATATTGGTAACCATTTGATACTGTAAATTTGGGTACATATACTGTGGTAGATTTTTCATCAAGTTCCTAGTGACTCAATTCTTGTTTACCTTTTCCTTCTTAGAAAATACAGCAAGTTCAGAGAAAGGGAGAGAGTTGGTTTACTTTAAGTTGGTGCTTTGTCATTCTAGTGAAGATGAAAACGGAGGATTTTAAAGTGGTTTCATTATAAAATGGCTTTATTTCATTTGAACTGTTACAAGTTTCCAGAGCACATACTACATTAGTCATCTAATATCTACAGCTCAGATAATGCCACAAAGCACACTTCATTTTGGATTATCTACATTGTTAACTTCTTGAACACAGATATTCACAGTTGGCTAAGAATCAGGAAAAGGAAAGTGGAGTTTAAAGATTAGGGGCAATGAGATATAGTGAAAGGCTTAACTAGCCTTTGACTTATTACCAGTAAAAAAAGATTTGTTTTCTGTTTATGACGTGTTATCCTGGGCAAGTGATTTCATCTCTGAGTCTTTGCTTTTTTATTTGTAAAACGAAGTATCACAACTTCAGTTGTCTGCGTTATGATCACTAGGTTGGGTAGACTGTTAACACTGGTAACCCCCATGAACCACACCTGGTATTTGCACTGTTGTGTAGTTAGTCCTCTCCCACACTGACTCTGGGCCAATGTGATTTGGCCCAGGGGACATTTGTCAAGCACAGGCTTGATAAGAATTTGCACATCAGGGCTTGCCCTCTTGGAACTTTTGCTCTTGGCACCCTAAGCTACGGTATAGAGAGGTCTGGTTACTCTGCTGGAGAAACTAGGTGGAGAGAAAGATGTCTGGCCAAACCCCAGCTTTTTCAGCCATGCCAACTGAGTACCAGACATGCATGAAGAAGTTATCTGGGATGTCCCAGCCTTAGCAGACACTACACTAAGCAGAACAACCCAGCTGAATTCAGAATTGGGAGAAAGTGTTTTAAGTCACTAACTTTCGGGGTAGTTTGTTGTGCTGAGGGTTTTGTGGTGTGCTGGATGCCCTTCAAAAAACCTCATGAAAAACTAAATTTGTAATTGGTCAGGGCCAGGTATAGTGGCTTTCCTGTTACATATTTTATTCATGCAACCGACATTTGAGTTCCTAGAATACAGTGGTGAGTGTGACATAGATAGGTGCTTTCATGGAGTTCTCCAATGGATGAGATCAACGAACAGGAAACAATAGAAAATAAGCTGGGGACACCATGGAACCATCCTGTCCTCTCTTTGTATGGCTCACAACCGCATTTTGCCTTTATGAATAACCCACTGAACAACCTTAGTCAGAATAGGCAAGTTGTGCTGATACAATGAACAATCCTAAAACCTCAAATGATTGAAAAACCACAAAAGGTTTTTATCTTATACATGTCTCTTAGGACCACAAAGGCTCTGCTCCACATCATCTTTAGTGATACAGGTTGATGTATCCTGTCTCCATCATTTCTGGAGTGTTACCAGTCTATGGAAAAGGAAAGGAATGTGAAGAATTGCTCTTAAAAAGTTATCACATTTTTCTTGGCTAAAGTATCACATGGCCATGCCTAATTTTGAGGGCAGAGAAAGGCAATCCCTAATCCTGTGCTGGGAGAAAAGAAAACCAAAATTAGTTTTTGAATCAACATTAATGACTACCAGCAAACATTCAGTCTCTAGCTGAATTCCTTAGGAGCTGGGTTTTGTGACAATTTTGGGTTTCTGATCTTTTGATATGTCTTTTCTTGTCACCTTCACCTGTAACCAGCAAGTAAAATGTAAAGGGTAGAAGGGAGGAGAGTTTATTGAGTACCTACCCTCTGCAGGGCAATGTGCCAATGTACATATGTATTGCATTTCTTCACATCTTTCAGACTTCACTTTGGCTAGTGTAAGATAGAAGAGATCATTCATCAGCTTTAGTGCTGCATATAGGACTGACTAATAGAAGAATTGTAGCAGCATGGAGATAGAAGAAAAAGGAAAATCAATAGAATCTTAGAACTGGAATGTGACTAAGATCATTAAATCTAACCTTTTGAACTTACGACGAGACAAGGTTCTATTCTATATTGTCCCAGCTCTGAGCTTAAAACTGAGGGGAAAAAAGATATCACCGAGTAATGGTAGAAGTTCACCAGTAACTATTAGTCATGCCAGTTCCCCCCAATTGTTTTCTGTCTCTAGATGTTTATGCCTAAGACTTCACATGTTGGGGCTGAGACCTTAAAAGTTAGCAAATCTATATACTTCTCTTTTGTCTTTAAATTATGTGCAAATTCTGCAATACATTTTAGATTTAATCTTTAAAAACCTTTTCTTCTGGGCGTGATGGCTCACGCCTGTAATCCAGTATTTTGGGAGGCCGACGTGGGTGCATCACTTGAGGTCAAGAGTTTGATACCAGCCTGGCCAACACGGTGAAACCCTGTCTCTACTAAAAATACAAAAATTAGCGAGCATGGTGGCATGTACACCTGTAGTCTCAGCTACTCAGGAGGCTGAGGCACGAATCGTTTGAACCCTGGAGGCAGAAGTTGCAGTGAGCCAAGATTGTGCCATTCAGCCTGGGTGATAGAGGCTGAACAACAAAAAAAGAGGTGACCAAAAAAAAAAAAAAAAAACCAAACAAACAAACAAACGAAAAACCCAAAACCTTTTCTGACCTAACCTTCCACTAAAATAGCTAGATGTAGATCTTCAGCTGGAGAAACCCAAGGCCTGAAAGGCTTGGTGTCTTTCCTGGATTAGTAGTGTAGCATATGGCCCTAGAATTAAGGAGCCCCAAGTTTGCGTCTGGATTTTCAGATTCTGGAAGAAGAACCTGGACTCTTCTAGTCATGTCCTCTTGGACAAGTTATTCAACCTTTCTGAGCTTTAGCTTTCTCCTATCTACAATGAGATAATGACAGTACTTTTAGAATTAAATGACAGTGTAGGGGAGTGAGAGATCACGCCTTTGCTCTTATGTGGGCTCTTTGGTTGGATCTAGGAACCAAATTGACACAAGGCAGATTAACAAGAGAAAAGCATACTAATTTTACTAGTTTTACATGTGCATGGGGATCCTCACAAGAGAGTGAAGTGGCCAATGTAAGATGCCTTTATACTTTTTACACGAACTACAAATCAGAAGAAAGGGGATCTGGCTAGGGGCAGTGAATTTCTTGCGGAGTCATTAGGAGAAACGTGGGTGTGGTGGGGTGTAAACTTAGTGGAAGATAAGGGTTATTTCGGAAAGTATATTCAGGTCCAAAGCAGCTCCCAGTTTCCAGTCTCTGGTGATGGGTGCTATTTTCTCCCTCTGGTAAGGGACGGGTACTCCGGAGGAATCCTGGAGGAAACTTTACGGCTTGCTGCATGCAGGAAGAGATGGGTCATCAAACCCTTTCTGAAACTACAATTTCTCCAACATTTTCAACTCGAAATAATCAGTGTACCAATTCCATATATTTTTGGGATGGTGCATCCATCAGTCCTTCAATAGAAAATAAAACGATGCTCTTAAAACATTTAGCTTCCTACCTGGCACAAAGAGCTGAATTCATACTGCCCACGCTCTCATAGCTATTAACAGCAAGTAACAGAACCCAGCTTTAAGCCTCGGTCTCCTAATTCCTGACCTGTGTTCTTCCTATCACATCACAACCAATACTTCTTGGAATGTAGCACGCAAAATGCCCCGCCTACTCCATTGGCCTCACCCTGGCCGAGAAGTGCACACGCAAGAGCTCAACGACAGCCGTCAGAACTGCGCCTGCGCAAGCGGCGTTTCTCGGTTCGCGATGTGGCGTAACGCGCCTGCGGACTGGGCACAGTGTGTCCTCTATGACTTACCCAGAAGGCAACGTTTCATTTTCTGGTCAAAATGGCTGGCAAGCAGGCGGGTAAGTGACTGGGGGGTCTTCTTGGCGGGCATCGTCGCGCTCCACCGTTTATTTTCGCTGCAGCTCGCTCCGTTTTCTCTCTTCTTTGTAAGTGACCAAGTTTGTCGCGGAAGGGAAAGTGGCGGCTTCAGTCCAGCCAAAAGGACGTGCTTCCCCACTCGTTTGTTGTTCCCAGGCCGGGCTTGCCTATATAGGGTTGGGGTGTTAACCCGCTGTTTGTGAAGGTGCCCGCGGTGGCTCTAACAGCCCTGGAGTTCCAGCTGCCTGTGCTCGGAAGTCCTTCCCCTCGGCCTTAGAAAAGTTAAAGGTCACAAGAAGATAACTAGTGGATGACTTTCAACCAGAATGAGCTCAGTGCTTTCTTCTATGACCCAGGTGCTCTATCGTGTGCATTGGCCCTATAAATTCTCCTGCCAGTGCCACGAGGGAGATATTAATTTCCCGTTTACGCTGATAAGACAACTGAGGCAAAGTGACCCAAGGAAGTAGAATTGGAAATTTCATTGCATCCCTCGCAATTCTCAAACTGTGAATCAGAGACAGTCTAGCAAGGGATACGAGCGACGCTTCACATTAACCTTGGATTATCTGGAATGTCAGCTTGATCAGTAGGTTTGGAGAAATTTGAATTTATTGTAGGTTCAAACAAATTTATTGTGGAATAGAATGCAGATATTACTGGAATATTTAAAACAACTTGAACATTAAGTTGGGTTTCCTTGTTTTTTTGTTTTGTTTTTTTGCTAATCTCTGCCCTCTGGCGGTACAAGTTGGAGTTTTTTTTTTTTTTTTTTTTTTTTTTTTTCTTTTGAGACGGAGTCTTGCTTTGTCGCCCAGGCTGGAGTGCAGTGGCACAATCTCGTCTCACTGCAATGCAACCAAGTTGGAGTAGCTTTTAAAAAATATTGATCCTTTTCTCCCTGACCCCAGCAATTGTGAAGCTGTTAGGAAACATCAGGTTGCCAGAAACATCCGCTAACCTAATTGACATTGAGCTTTTTGGGGGTGGGGGAGACTTTTTAAATAATTATTTTATTAATTTAGCAGATATTGAAGGAGTCTTACTAAATTCAAGACACTGATTCTGTGCGTGTTTGGGAACTACATAAACCAGATCTCAACTCCCATTAGCTAACTCTGACCTTGGGTGGGATCATTTCTGTAAGTCTGCTTCCCTTGCTGTAGTAAGAGGCATGTAAATAAATCAGCTAATGTTGGTAAAGCAAATAGGAAAGTGTTTGGTGCACAATAAGTGTTTAGTGAATATTATTCTAGTCACTGATAGGTGGTTAAAAATAATCTGTCTTCCACAAGTATGTTTGTAGATTGTTGACTGATACTTGTTTTTCTAGCAGCAGTTTTATACGTGACTTCATTTCCAAGGAGATGTGCTGAAGCCACGTAATCTGTAGTGCACTGAGTTTGCAGGCAAGGAGGGCTGAGTGAAAGGAGAGTTTGCTTTCCTTCCTTGGTAAGGGGCTAACGCTAGACAAAATTTTAAAAGAAAATGTAAACTTGTTCTACCTCCCCTTTTGTAAAACGTCTCTCCTAAAATGTCAGGTACGGTCCTGCTGTACTTGGACCCTGCTGGGTTACTTCATCAGACTCAGCCCTGTTCCCCAAAGAATTTTAAAATTACCCATTTCTCATCCGTTTTCAATATCTGTTCCCTTGGGGGGAACTTAGTTGCTTAGGAGGAGGTAAATGGACTTCTTTTACTAATCCATATTAATGTTTAAATGACTAATGGTATCAAAATCCTCCCCAAAATACATATATTTTTAAAGAATGTAGCCAAATGAAATAACTGTAATGTCGAGTAAAATTTTTACAGGATGAGGGTCATTTAGACCTGCCAGCCTATGCTGAAATCTCACTCTCTTTTCATACAACTCCAGCTCCTTTGAAATGAAAAGTTTACAATTATTTCCTGTGATCTATTTATGAAACTACAAATGATAGAAATTTCCAAGTCCTTTTACTATCTCTCACCCCTTCATTTCTGAAGGTAACAGGGCAGGCATAAGGGCACACGATGTACCTATGGATCTTTTGTACATTCAGTGTTTGAGTTTACCCTCTTCTTCCATGACTTGCCACCATTTTCCTGCAGCCACTTTTGCTCATAAATAAAATAAGCAATTTTTATCAACAGTTTATAAACTTTTTTCTTTTAAATCTAATTCTTTTTTGATTAAATTCTTGCTGTATATAGTATATACTTTTAAAAGGAAATTTCTTTCTATGTTTGCATTCATCAGCAAGATAACTGAGTACTGGTTGCTTGCCCATCAGTGTGTTCATATAGTATAATTGTAGCAACTAACAGTGTGACAATGATCAGTTTCAGCATCAGGCAAGTGGCTGGATGGTATTCGAAAATGGTATTACAATGCTGCAGGATTCAATAAACTGGGTAAGCATCTGTGCTTTTTAATTTTTCTTTTTTTTCTGAGAGTATTGCTTTTACAAGTGTTACTGTGGTTCCAAAAAATATTTCAGTTCTTGTATACATCAGAAGATTTTAAAATTAAATCACATTATGTTAAATCCAGTTCCTTTATAAAATTTTTTTGAGAGGAGAGGGATGAAAGCCTCTAAAATGTTTGACTTGGTAATGATTTAAGTAGTAAGACATTTTCCTTCTACACCCTTTCTCCCAACTCTACCACTTAAAATTTTATTTATTTATTTGAGACAGAGTCTTGCTCTGTCACCAGGCTGGAGTGCAGTGGCGCAATCTCAGTTCACTGCAACCTCCGCCTCCCGGGCTCAAGTGATTCTCCTGCCTCAGCCTCCTGAGTAGGTGGGATTACAGGCGTGTGCCACCATGCCTGGCTAATTTTTTTTGTATGTAGTAGAGACAGGGTTTCACCATGTTAGGCTGGTGGTGAGCTCCTGACCTCAGGTGATCCACCTGCCTCTGCCTTCCAAAGTGCTGGGATTACAGGTATGCGCCAGTGCGCCCAGCATTCCACTTAAAATTTTAAGTTTTATAAACACTGAAAGTAGAGATTTTTCAAATATTAAAATTTTATCATATCCATGCAATCATATGTTTCCTAAGCTTTTTTAGAACTTTGTAACTTGCCATGAACTTCATCTTTTGCTATTGAAGCTTGAAGAAAGTGTAAGCAAAAGTCACTGGTTCCTTAGTATACTATTATTTTAAGATTCATTAATACCTTGATCTCAGATTTAAACTATGAGAAAGTAGAGATGTGGTTTATTAATGTATGTTTAAAAACAAAGTAAACATTTAAAATATTTTGTAAATGGTTTAGATAAAATATGAATTTTGTGGCATTGGATTTTAAGAGGCTCATATATTGTTTCCATAGTCTAGTTCAAGAAATAACCCATTATATCAAGTAATAACTCATTACTTTTAATGGCAAAACCGCAATTACTTTTGCACCAACCTAATGTATAAAGTGCATTGAATTTCCATTGAACCTAGTGATTTGAATTCGATAGTTCACCAAAAGTTGTAAGTTATAAGTCATAAAGATATTTTACTAATTTTAAAAAAACGTGATTTTTGAGATGCATGTGCTATCTAACTTTGTCGTCTGTCATAGGGTTATTGCGAGATGATACAATGTACGAGGATGAAGACGTAAAAGAAGCCATAAGAAGGCTTCCTGAGAACCTTTATAATGGCAGGATGTTTCGAATTAAGAGGGCACTGGACCTGAACCTGAAGCATCAGATCTTGCCTAAAGAGCAGTGGACCAAATATGAAGAGGTAGCACAGCTTTATCTACCTGACAATGTTGCTCATTAAGGATTGAGTTTTAGAAACGAGAAACATGTTCATTTGCGTGGTGTTAGAGTTTTCTGAGTCATGTCAAATAAATATTCTGTCAATAGTTTGGTGAGGTTAATAAAGCAAATGTTATTTCCGTTTTAGAAGAAAACCACATTGACTCTTATATGTGAAATGATTCTTCTGAAATCACTAAGCAAGTATCTAATATAGAGAGCCAGGACTAAAATCCAGGTCTGTTGCCACCCAGGTCATTGTTGTTCTATCTCTGCACTCTGCTTCCTACTTAGATGAAAAGATCAGCCCATTGAGTGGCCCTCCAGATCCCAAGAAGAGCTTCTGTGAAGCAAACTCTCACCCCTTGAACTGCATTGAAACTAGGCAAAGGCCTGTAGACACTCATTTCTTTTTCTTCCCAAAAAGACTTCCCTCTCATAACCTATCAAAGCAACTTACCACACTATCACCACAGATTTGACTTTTTAAAAAGCAGATAGTTCTTAGGTTGAGAATATGTTTTCTAAAATTGGAAATTAAAAAGTAATTTTCTTTTTCTTGTTATCGAAGACCTGTTGAGTGTTTGGGATATATCAGTACACAATGGTAACATATAATATTTCATTCATTCTTTAGGAAAATTTCTACCTTGAACCGTATCTGAAAGAGGTTATTCGGGAAAGAAAAGAAAGAGAAGAATGGGCAAAGAAGTAATCATGTAGTTGAAGTCTGTGAATGCGGCTGTTATGAAGATGGTTATACTTGAAACAAACAATTTTAAGAATTATTTGGTCTGCAGATGTTTTACTTTAAATAAATGTCTATTGTAATGGCTGGAGTTTTTGAATTCCAAACCTTACACTGAATAACTACTGAATCCATTTACTGTTAAATTTTTTTCCAAACTTTCAAGATATTTTTAGTCGTGTTTAACTGCTACCTGGAGCTCAGAGGCCACTTTATCAGTTTTCCTCACTGGTTGGATAGCCTATCAGTTTATGGAAGGATATAACTTCCATAAGTTACATCTTTGTGGAAGCTACTGAATAAAAGAAGGGGGAGTACACCCCCTAGTTTGCCAGGATTGAGAAATAGCCTCTTCACTGCTATCCAAATAGATTTGATTTTGCATCCTATCATTTAAAAATAAATTATGTATTCACCCCAACATAGGCATGCTTAAGTAATATATATACTCCTGTGCTAACATGTATACTAGAAAACAAAAAGTAGACATTAGAAAAATGGAAGTATAAATACAAATCATACTTGTCTCCATATCCCAGTGACTTTTCCACTTTGGAAATAATTGTTATGAAGTTTAAGGCTTGGATACTAATCAGTTAAAAGTTTTAAGATCATAGGGTAATTTTTTAAAATATAAATTAGAATCATTGGCTTGGCATGGTGAGTCATGCCTGTAATCCCAGCACTTTGGAAGACTGAGGCGGGCAGGTCACCTGAAGGAAGGAATTCGAGACCAGCCTGGCCAACACGCTGAAACCCTGTCTCTACTAAAAATAGAAAAAATTAGCTAGGCGTGGTGGTAGGCACCTATAATCGCAGCTGCTCGGGAGGCTGAGGCAGAATTGCTTGACCCCGGGAGGCGGAGATTGCAGTGAGCCTAGATCACAGTACTGCACTTCAGCCTGAGCGACAGTGGCTCTGTCTCCAAAAAAAAAAAAAAAAAAGGAAATTAGAATTATTTAATGTTGTCATTTCCACTCCTGAATTCCGAAATGCTTTCTTTGGTGGAGGTGAGAGTGTGGAGCCACAGCTAGCAGAGAAGGAACAGTAGCACCTGCAGCCTCCCTGGTTTTCCAGGACAAGTCATTGCTGTGTGTGGTAGGAATGCCTTACTTCAAATAACAAAACTGTGAGAAACATATTTGTGTTACATTTAAAATTTGTAAAGCAATGAGAAATGTGTGTATCATGAAGAGCATCTTCAAATTTTTGCTAAAATAGCCTCTTAAATTCCCTAGGAACCCGCTTCCCCCGTTAGTTTGTTTTTTTTTTTGTTTTGTTTTGTTTTGTTTGTTTTTTTTGCTAGTCAGATTATTTTTCTAAACCTGTCCTTAAATCATGTCAATTTTCTTTTGTCTGGTTCAAGACAACAAGATTACTTGATAATGGTTTTGCTCAGGTCACATTGTGACAAAGTTTTAATGTCCTACTTTGCAGAAGGAGGCCAAGAAGATGGGCTATCTAGAACCCCTTTTAAAAGCATTTGTCTATTCAGAAAATTTTCCTGAATAGATGTCTCCAAAGGCTCTTTTAATTATGATTTCAAGATCACTTTTGCAGGACTCTGGTCTATTCGTTCAGACATCTACCATGTACGATTACAAGGAGACTAGAACTGAGGCATCTCAAAGAGTACTGTCAAGGTGTGTAGGGAGCCGGGTGGGTGGAGGGAGGCTGGGCTCTGACCCTAGAAACCATGCTTATGAATAGCTGTTAATGTTTAAAGCAAGCCTAAGGGCACTGCTGAAGGACAGGGGAACAAATAGAACTGACCAAGATTGAGGTATAACAGGAAACCCCAGGCTATCCACCTGCTCAAGGTAAAAAGTGTGGTATTACATAGGGCAACCTCTGATTTTGTAAGAGTTCTTCCTAAAGCCAAAGTGTATGCCTATTCTATGTTTCCAGATTACTTCATTCTTCTAAATGAGAACAAGTGTGCAAAAGTTCTTTGAACACTATATCAATGTTTTGTGTTCATTGTAAATTATGGTTATCGTCCTGCTTGTTATGAAGACTAAGAAAGTAGATCTAGTATTTGGCTCACATAGGTGAATGGGTGAGAATTTGTTAATCCATCAGTGAAGTCCTTTCATTTGAAAGAGAGAGCCTTTCTTTTATCAAAAGCTGTCCTGTGTGAAAAATCACCATGAGAGTGCCGGAAACACACAGGCTTGTCCTGTAGACAGAATGATAGAGTGATTCAGAGCTAATTCTGGGTTAGACTGCACAGGTCTGAATCTTATTTGCTCACTGTGTGGTGCTTTAGGAATACAATTTAACCTCTCCGTGCTTCAGTTTGTTTGGCCCTAAGATAGAGCTAATGATAGAAACCTACTTTACACAGTTGTGAAGATTGACTACATGTCAAGCACTAACAGTTTTTGGCACATAGTATGCATAATGTAAATTATGTGATGAGAAGCAAGAAAAAATAACTTGGGAAAACGCTGAATATCACCAAAGTCTAATAGCTAACCAGTAGCTAAGGTCCAAGGTCTCCTCTCTTCCTTCTATGCGGCACTCTTGTTTCTGGTCCGTCTACTCCCCTTGGGTGTCACCTCCTTGAGTGAAGTACCTGCTGGAGATAAGAAGAGTGGAACTGGATCTGCATGACAGCTTTGATTAGGATGGAGCTAAGACTTGGCTATCTCCCTGTTTTGTGTTTTGGATGGGTGACATTTTAAAACTGCCAACATTAAAATCCTGCTAATTTGCTTTGTACAGTTTAAAATGTTTGATATCTTTTATTGTTTAAAGTTTGAGATTGGTTTTGAATATCCGGTTTTCCTACATCTTGAAGAAGGATATGTTTGTTTACTCTGAAGTGGTCTAGTTCTGTTTTTCTGTTTTACTATACTTTGCAAAAAAACAGATGGCTGGCTTACGTTCACTGTTGTAGTGCACTACCTAGCATCACTCAGCCTTCCTGTTGTCAAGGTGTAGGAAGCAGTGTAAGGGATGTTGGACCTTAGGACCCCCAATTGCTAGCTCTGGTCCTGGTTCCAGATTGCATGGAAATATTTGGTAACATTCTTGCACTGAGCTATCATGGTCTGAATATTTATGTGAAGCTCTACGAGTGGTACCAAAATGTTAGTGATGGAATTTTCACTGATGGCACCTTTTCCTGTTTTTAAATTCTAGAATCTTAATAAATCCCAAGTGTACATTTTGGTAATGATTTCATTTAGCTATTTACTTTAAGGACTCCCTTTTAAAGCATTAACTCTGCACTAATTTTGACTTATGAAAAGATTCAGCAGTAAGAATAAAAACTGGGCCAAAGCCCAAAGTAATAATCCTTCACAAATAGGATGGTGTTTTAAAAATATGGGCATCCTGTGTGTAGCTTTGAAAATAACCAAAGTACTTGGAATTAAAAAGTTAGGTGAACATAAAAATTGTCATAACCAAATCCTTGACAGCTTGATGGATGAAGAGCAGATGAGTTTACACTGTATGGCAGGAGGCATGGATTTTAGGAGGGACAGCAACAGAGAGGGATGTTTAGAAAGTGAATAAGACACATAGCTCTTTGGAAAACAAGGAAAGTCCCTTTATTAGAACAAGGCATGAAATTCTGCCACTAGGTGGCAATGCCCCATAACTTTACAACTTAGGGTACATCACACCAGCACTATGGAAGATTTCTCCATTCTGCACCCCACCAACTCCCTCCCCTCCTTCATTTTTCAGGATGACAACACCTTAGAGGTTTATGGCCATCAGGAGAATTTACTACTAAGCTATATACTGATGTAATGAAATCTAATATATGTTGTGCAATGAATTATGAGATGTTATTTAGTTTCAGGATTTTATTACTTCAATCAGTTATGACCATATTTCCTTTTATATGATTGCACACTCTTTAAACATACCAGATGACTGTATAAGGAACACCTAATAAAGTCTATAGATGTTAAAATATTTTAAATGTTTTAATTTATATGCCATAATTTGTTTACATTCTGGTTATCCTGGTGTTCATATTAAAAGCCATAACATGTTAGAATCTGAGATCTCAGGTCGGATAGTGCCTCTAAGTTATATTTTACTAAGAAATTTTATTGTATTAGCAATTGAGCAAGGAAGAAGAACTGAATCGTTATAAGGTGGTTAATTTTTAGCATAGATGTCAGAAAGCCTGTTCATATTCCAGAGGCTTATGATAAACTATTTAAATTGTCATTCTGGATTCTGATTATATCTCCTACAGAGAAACAGTGTATTATTTATTGAACTTTTTATTTGAATACATGTGCCTATTTTTGCATACATGTAAAAATGTAATTTTAAAATAAACCCCTGAAAACTTCTGGTAACATTATCCAGTTGAATAATTGTTCTGTTAGTATTCTAAGTATTTTAAGAAAATTTTATACATATCTATGACAATTGTATTCACAAGCCAAACCAAAAAACGATAATTATTTGTTTTACAAAGGAGTCAGCTTACAATTTATCTCTTATGCGTGCATTTAAAATGTGGTCTGCCACTAAGCTGGAAAGACTGATCTGAGGCCAATGATTTAGGCAAGTCATTAGTCTAAAGATTGGCTTCCTCAGCTATAAAATGAAAGGCTTTGACTAAAAAGTCTTTAAGACTCATTTCAGTACCAAAACATTCTGGGTCTGTGATTTAACTTATGCACTTTATTGTTGAGATGAACTAATACTGATGGAATACTAGCTTTGTACTAGGCACGGTTCGTATGTTGTCTCTTTTAATCCTCCCTGCAACCTTCTGGCATCGCTATAATTATGCCCATTGTATGGAAGAAGAAATTGGGTTTTGAAAGTACATTTTATGTTTGTTCATTATATAGTTTCATGGGTTTTTCTAAATTGATGTATGTGTTTATATTCCAGGCTAGGCAGAAGCTAGGTAGAATATAGCAGCCTCATCACTGTTGAAATCTGGGGCTAGATAATTCTTGTTGTGGGGGCCTCCTCTGTATGTTATAGGATATTTAGCAGCATGCCTGGCTTCTACACGGTAGATATCAGTAACACCTCCCGCCTCCAATTGTAACAACCAAAAATGTTTTGAGACATTGTCTGGAAATGTCCCCTGGGGGAACAGAATTGCCCCTGGCTAAAAACCACCAGTGTAGGGAATACAGAGAAAAACCGAGATGGTAGAGACAGGTATGCAATCAGATACATGAAAATGTAAATATATATGTACATACTGTGTGAATTGTCCACAAAAATCATGTACTGGCTACTATGGAAACATGGAGACGGTAAATTAACTCAACCTGGATGGGAATCAGGGCCTCCGATAATGTGGCTGATTCCAGAAGAGTAAGCAAAGTTAGCCAAGCCAAGAAGAGGGTGAAGGGCTTTCCAAGCAGAAGAAAATGAGCCGGAAATGCTCCAAGGCATGGAGGGGCAGGGTGTATGTCTAGGTAAGGACAGGCAGTTTTGCACTGATGGAGTAGCAAATGTCAGCTGGAGAGACATGGGAGATGAAACTTGAAAGATGAACGCCATATTGAGATGCCTGGACTTCATCCTGTGAGCAGCAGAGTGTTTGGATAGATTTTGGGAAGTGAAAATGTTGGGGCAAAGGGGATGAATATTTGAAGTTTTTCAATACTGGACTTCCAATTTGCTTTTCAAAAGTTTATAATAATTTATATTCATCTAAGCAATCACGAGGGTCCCTTTATTGCATTCCTGCCTGCACTGAGTGCTCTCATTAAAAACAATCTTTGTGAATTCGGTTGGAGAGTTTCTTGTTTAAACTTGCATTTCTTGGATTGAGTAGCTAGACTTTTTTCCATATGCTATGATCAAGTTGTTATTTCTCTTTCATCAGTCTTGTTCATGTCCTTCGCCTATGGGCCTATTTTTACTTTTCACAGCCTTTTCCTTATTTGTTCAGGTTTCCTCATAGCTCCCTCTTTGCCCTTCCCAAACCTGGGTCAGTTCTTATCTATTTGTATGAGGACTTTATATGTTTAGATAAATTTTTACTTAAATTTGCTGAAATGGCATTTTTATTTCATTGTTTGAATTTTATTTGAGGTTTTTTGGATGCCTTTTCAACTTTGTTCATGGTGGGTTTTGTCAAATGGAGGTTTCTGATTTTTATGTAGCACAAATTCTCAGTCCTCTCCTTTGTGGTTTTGCCTCTGAGGTCATGCTTTGAGAAGTCCTCTCTTTACTCCAGGGTTTCATAAATATCCAGCAAGGTTTTCATCCAGTACTTTTAGGTATAAGAAACAAAACCATAAATCTTCAATCCCTGTGGAGTTTAGGTACACGGTGTGAGCAGAGTATATTTTTGAGAGATATTAGAAGGTCCAGTTGGCCAGACTGGATGTCAGTTAGATGTTTAGGAGGTGGATGTGAGGAAGGGTAAAAGAGAGAGGTCCAGAGGGGCTCCACCAACAGGGGTCTGTTAAGGGTGATGCAGCCTGGTAATCAGCCCCTTCTGTGGGCTTGTCATTCTGTGAGATGTTGGCTGTGCTGCGTATTCCAAATCTACTGTTGTCCCTTCTGGATTCAGCTCTGTACCCCAGGAGAGATAAACTGATGTAAAGACTGCACAAACAGACACTTTTGCCTTCTCGCTTCTGGCTTGGTCTTGGCCAGCCAGTGTGGGGGAGGGTGACCACCTGCAAGAGAGGGCAGATGAGAGAGACAGGGATATTTATTCCCCAGCCCACGTTCCTCTGAAGAAAGCTACAGCTCCTGTCAGGCAGCCCCTCTCAAGATTCCTACAGCTCTCCCTTCCATCCCTCCCCACTGTGCTGTCCCTATCAAAGTTGGTTCTCCTTGACCTTGCCTGCCCTTTGTTAATTGTCCCTTCACTGGACATTCTTTGGTTTGCCTGATTGGGTGCGCCACACTTTCCTGCCGGGACCCTGATTCACACAGAACTGGGCTGCCCTGAGAATGGCTGGGTTGCCCCATGAGAGAACCAAGTGCTGCCACTTGGAACTGGTTTGTGGTCTGTTCCTGGAAAACCAAAGCTTGCTTCTTTGTGGTTAGCTAACTCATGCCCCAGAGTCAGACTCCAGGAGACCACACTAGTTCCTGTTGAAGGGAGTGGCCTTCCAAAGCCTGGCTTCTACCACCCCCACCTGTCTGCCTCTACCCATGATAGATCTGCTTCCAATCAGAGATTTACTCTTCTACACAATTTAATGCAGGTAAATGCCAGTGCTAAAAAGATGCCATATGATAGAAAACAGAAGGTATGTCCATTCTGAAAACATTGTGTTCTCTTTCCTCCTGTTTTAACTCCCTCTTCCCCAAACACATTCTGCAAAATTCTACCTCCAGCCTTTGTTCGTTCTATTCTCAGTCCCCTGCAATGCCACTTGCAATCCTCACCATGCTCTCTGTTTGTCTAAATTCTAGATTTACTCTAAGACAAAAATTAAATTCTGCCTACTGGAAGAAGCTCTGTCATTCCCAGGCACTTGATATTTCTGTTTTCTTTGACTTAGTAAAGCACTTACTGCTTCAACCAATCATTTCTTATTTAACAATAATGAATACTAGTTACCTAGTGTTCACCGTGGGCCATTTCAGGTTTCGTCTATTCCTTGAAAATTTTTCCAAGATGAGCACAATTATCCTCTTTTCAGAGAGGCTCAGAGATGCTAGGTAATGGGTACAAGATCACACTTTGCAAGTGAGCAAATGGAAACTTAAATTCTGTCTTCCTTGAAATTGCTATATTGTCTTTTCTTTTTTATTTAAGGTGTACAGCACAGTGTTTTGATATACATATATGTAGTGAAATGATTACTACAGGCAAGCAAATTAAAATATCCATTACCACAATAGTTACTTTGTGTATATGTGTGTCTGGTGAGCACCTAAAATCTACATGTTTAGCAAATTTTCAGTTTACAACATAATTAATTAATTACAGTCACCATGCCGTACATGAGATCTCTAGACCTGTTCATCTTATATAATTGCAAATTTGTATCCTTTGACCTGCCTCTCCCCGTTTCCTGATCCTCCCCACTCTGGAAACCACCATTCTTCTCTGTTTCTATGTATCTGACGTGTTTTAGATTGCACAAATAAGTAAGATCATGCAGTATTTCCCTTTCTATGTCTGGCTTGTTTCACTTAGCGTGATGTCTTCCAGGTCATCCATGTTGTCACAAATGGCAGTATCTTATTATTTTAAGGCTTAATAACATACCATTGTGTGTGTGTGTGTGTGTGACAGTTTTTTCATTCATTCATCTGTTGGCAGACGCTGGTTGTTTCCATATCTTTACTATTGTGAATGATACTGCATTGAACATGTGGGCACAGATAACTTCTGAGATGGTGGTTTCATTTTTTGGAAGCATATATCCAGAACTGGGGTTGCTGGATTGCATGGTAGTTCTACTTTCAATTTTCTGAGGAATGTCCATACTGTTTTCCATAATGGCTGCGTGCATCTACATTCCCCCCAGCAGTGTGCAAGGATTGTCTTTTCTCTACACCCTCACCAACACTTGTTATCTCCTGTCTTTTTCATAGTAGTTATCCTCATAGGTGTAAGAGAATATTTCATCGTGGTTTTAATTTGCATCTCCCTGATGATTAGTGATATTGAGCACCTTTTTACCTACCTCGTGGCCATTTTCATGTCTTCTTTAGGAAGATGTCTATTCAGGTCCTTTGCCCATGCTTTAATCAGGTGATTTTATTTTTTATTTTGTCTTTTCAACAATGCTGTCCCACTCTTACCCTTATTTTTACAAATTCAATTCCATTTTGTACTCATCTTCTGTGTATACTTTTCTTTCTAAACTCTATTTCTTAAATGAAATCTTTAGTTGTGAAAGCAGAGTGATCATGCTGTCTCTGAGGAGATGACATTTGAACATTGGAGAGGAGCCATCACAGGAAGCCCTGGTTCGTTAGGTGGGCTGTGCAGAGAATCACCTGGGAAGCTTCAAAACAAACAAGCAAACAAACCCCAAATAACCTGATGCCTGGGTCCCACCCCCAGAGCTTCTGCATTAATTGGTTTGGGAAGCAGCCTGGGATGCAGATGGTCGAAATGTGTAATTGAGGCTGATAAACATTGATCTAGGAAAGAACATTCTTGGCAAAGAGGACAGTGAGTGCAAAGGGCCTGTGGTAGGAATGAGCTGGGGGTGGCTGAGAAGGAGTCGACAGAGAAGGCCACTGTGCTGAATCCAAATGGAGAAGGGAGAGTGCCAACCCTCAGGTCAGAAAGGTAGGCACAGCCACCCCATGGAGGGCATTTTAGACCAGAAGAAGGAGTTTAAATTTTACTCAAATGCAACTGCAGGCCCTGGAGGGTTTTTAACAGTGAAATATGATTATAAGGCAAGTAGTACATATAAACTACCTCATTCTTTTTAAGAAATGCATACAACTCTGGATTATGAATGTACCACAATTTATTCAACTACTTGCCTGTTGATTGACATTTGGGTTGCTTCCAACTGAATGTTATTACAAACAGTGCTGCAGTGAATATCTTTGTGCACTTGTGCTTTTGAATTTTGGTAGGATAGAGTCCAAAGGCTTAAAAAATTTAGACAGGAAACATGGTTGGTAGGGAGGGGAGAAAATCATTTAAGGCTCCCTGTCATGCAAGGGAAAGAGATCTCCTCAGCTCAAGCATCTCAAATGCATGTTCTACATCAGCCTGGATAAAGCCAGGTTTAGCAGACCATCAAGATTTTGCAACCAGCCACTGGAGTGTCCTACAATAACATTGAAGTGTGAGCGACACAGACACACCCAGCATTACTGAAATGGACATTTAATTTCTCATTAGGTTTTAATACTATCATATGTTGATTACATTGACTCTGCTTTCAGTTCTGCCCAAGTGATTTAGCTAACATATTGTAAGTTTTCTCAGCTTTTTACAGTTCTATCATAAATCTGAACAGAATTTTCCTTTTAGAGAAGTATATGATTTTTTATAATTTCCATTGTCTAAAGAAAGAGCCTAGTATGAATGTTTAATCTCAAAAATTTTTTTTCTTAAGCCACTTCCACCCTTTTTTGCACATTTATATGCAAACAAGATTTAATTCATTCCTGCAACTAATATTTATTCGTACCTTGTGCTAGGTGTTGGCATGGAAAGGTGAATCACATTCAGTCCTTGTTCTTACTGAGTATAGTCTGGAGGGGGAGATAGCCCAGTAAGCAGACAATCACAACTCAGGGCGAGAGAGGCTCCTTCACAGGAACCAGGATGTGGCACGGAGCATAGAAGATGGGTACCCAACTAACACTGGGGTGCAGGCTAGAGGTGGGTGACATTCAGTTGGTAATAAGCAACTGAAATGGACTGTGGTTTAATTCAGCAGAAATTTGTATTGAGAGAATATCATGGAATCAGTGAGAAGATGTGTTAGTTTTCTATTGCTGCTGTAACAAATTAACAGACTTAGTAGCTTAAAGCAACACAAATTTATTATCTTATAGTTCTGGAGGTCAGAAGTCCAAAATGAGCCTTATGGAGGTAAAATCAAAGGGTTGCGAGGGCTGGCTTCTCTGGGGAAGAATCAGTTCCTTGACTGTCTGAGTTTCTAGAGGCTTCCAGCGTTCCCTGGCTCATGTCCACATCATTCCATTGGTGTACACTCTCTACTTCCATTGGTACACGGCCGTCACCTATCTGTGACCCTCCTGCCTCCCTCTTATAAAAGCTCCTGAAATTACAGTGGCCCACTTGGAGAATTAAGGATATTCTTCCCCCATCTCAAGGTCCTTAACTGCATCACATCTGCACAGTTCCTTTCTCCATGTAGGTTGACATACTCACTGGTTCCAGGGAGGAGGATACGAGTATCTTTGGGAAGGCTGTTATTCAGACAGAAGGCAAGAGAGAAAAATGCAAGAGAGGTATGGATAGCCTCAAGTACATAGCCAAGGTCCTACCCAGGACCTGAAGCACTGCACTGGCCACTGCAGCTGTAAGCCCCTGCTGCTGCCCTGAGTCATTTCTCAGCTATCCTTGTGCCTGCATGATTCCTGCAAGACAAAGCTCTTGAGTTGGAACACATAGTTGGTGAAGCCTGGTTCAGGCATACCAAGCCAGCTATCAGGAGAAGGTGTATAGTTCCTGATGCTCTGGTAACAGGATGGAGAGGTTTGCCTTCCACCAGGACTCACACTCTGAAGGGTTCCTTCCCTCCACCCAGCAGGCAGCATGTTCAGATGTGGGGTTCTGATGTGGACACATCTAACACCTAGACACCACAGGAAGGAATGGATAATTTGGGGAGCAGGAGATGCCTGGGCTGGGACTGAGAAAGGGTTTTAGAGTAACTCCAGTGAATTCTTTTGTCTTTGTTCAGGTAACTCATTTAAGGACACTTGGGCCCGTTATCAGGTTGTCATTTTCCAAAAAAACTTTGCTAATACAAGAGATCTGAAAAGAAATCAAAGCTACACAATGCATTTCAAGAACATACAAACAGGCTGGGAGCAGTGGCTCATACCTGTAACCCCAGCACTTTGGGAGGCTGAGACGGGCAGATCACCTGAGGTCAGGAGTTCAATACCAGCCTGGCCAACATGGCGAAACCCCATCTCTACTAAAAATAGAAAAAATAGCAGGGCGTGGTGGTGCATGCCTGTAATCCCAACTACTCGGGAGGCTGAGGCAGGAGAATCGCTTGAACCCGGGAGGCGGAGGTTGCAGAGAGCTGAGATCTCACCACTGCGCTCCAGCCTGGGCGACAGAGCAGAATTACATTGGCCCACTCGAATAATTTAGGATAGGCCGAGTGCGGTGGCTCACGCCTGTAATCCCAGCATTTTGGGCGGCCGAGGTGGGCGGATCACGAGGTCAGGAGATCGAGACCATCCTGGCTAACACGGTGAAACCCCGTCTCCACTAAAAAATACAAAAAAATTAGCTAGGTGTGGTGGTGGGCACCTGGAGTCCCAGCTACTCGGGAGGCTGAGGCAGGAGAATGGCATGAACCTGGGAGGCAGAGCTTGCACTGAGCCAAGATCACGCCACTGCACTCCAACCTGGGCGATGGAGCGAGACTCCGTCTCAGGAAAAAAAAAAAATGCAGAGATTCATGTACAAGGATGTTTATGACAGCATTATTTATAGTAGCAAACATAGTTAGAGTTACTGTTCAACCATGGGAGGATGACTGGTGGAATATTATTCATCCTGTAAAAGTTATATTCTCAAAGGGTACTTAAGGATATGGACAAATGTGCATGCATTCTTGTTAACTGAGTAAAAAAACAGTTTCAAAACAAAATATAGGATACGAATATTATAAAAAACTATGTATGGGTTTGGGGGAAAAAAGACTAAGGAGTAATTTTCCATACATTTTTAGAGGTTTGTGCCACAGATCTTTTGAAATCTATCCAGATTCAAACTCCATAGACTAAAAGGGTATCCCTGATTAATGAAATTATAAATGATGTTTACCTTTATATGTATGCTTTTTCATATTTTCCAAATTTTCAGTGAATTGTTTTTATAATCAGAATGTGTTCTTTTTTAAAAAATTAATGATATTGGAAAAATTAATTTGTGATATAAGGAGAAAATCAAGAAGAAAAAATACATATATGTATTTTACAATGTTTTTCTTAACCAGGAGTGTTTCTTAACCTGGAGTGGTTCTGATGTATGACACACACCCAGGCCCTACCCTAGAAATTCTGATTCAGCATGTGTATTAATCTGGTTTCACACTGCTGATAAAGACGTACTTGAGACTGGAAAATTTACAAAAGAAAGAGATTTATTGGACTTAAAGTTCCACATGGCTGGGGAGGCCTCACAACTATGGTGGAAAGTGAAAGGCATATCTCACACGGTGGCAGACGAGAGAAGGGAGTTTGTGCAGGGAGACTCACATTTTTTTAAACCATCAGATCTGATAAGACTTACTATCACGAGAACAGCACAGGAAAGACCCCATGATTCAATTACCTCCCACTGGGTCCCCCCAACAATACATGGGAATTCAACATGAGATTTGGGTGGGAACACAGCCAAACCATATCAGTATGCAAACAAACAAACACAAAAAACATGAGAGTCATCTGAATGCCCTGGCCAAGGATTACCAGCATAGTATAACTCCAAACATGTACATGTTTCCCTTATTTAAGATAAGACTCCAAACCTTCCTCAACTGGAATGCCCCATTTCTCTTCAGTTTTTTGTAACTAAGATATCTGATGATTCTTCAGTTTTTCTGCTTTTCATTTCTCCACCTCCATATTACTTCTTAATAGCATGCCTCTTGCTGGAAAGCACTATCATAACTTATATCTTGGAATTCTCTCATTCTTTAATATGCATTTTGGATTGAATCTGTGGCAGAACCCTCACAAATAAGTTTGCCAGCATTGCAGGCTTTGCTACCATTTAAATGATTTTAAATACTTAACTTTGAAAAGTGGCTTTTATTGTCCCAGTTTGGAAGATCTGGGAGCAATTTCTTGAGAGCAAGAAGAGTAAGTCCTAAATTGCCCTCCAGAGCAAGGGTCAAATCTTAATGCCTTTAATTAGGAATCTGAAAGACTCAGTAACTTGGTGATCAAAATTTGGTATGAAAGCAACACATCAGATGTCTTTCATCAGTGGGAGAGCTTCCTAGTGGAAACTGGTTGAGAAGGCGAAGAACATGCTGAACCATTTGCTGCAACTCGCTTCTGGGGTTCGAGGGCACCTTATGTCTCTTACTCCAAAATTTGCAACACAAGGTGATCATGAATGGGTTGGCCAAGAAAAGAAACAGTCACGTTGGGGCTGGTCACTGGTTTTTCTTTTTTCTCCCTCAATTGCTTTTCTTTTCAATGGACATTGGAATTTTGATAGACGATTTTGTTAGCTAGCTAACTTGAATATTGAGTCTTAAATACATTGCTTAGCTGACTGCCCCATATTTTAAGCCTTTAATTGTTGAGATTATTATCTAAAGATCACGAAAAAGTAAGAAAAACTGATTTGCCAATGAACAACTGTTTCAAATTATAACTTGGTTGACTTAAAAAGCAAAATATCAACATCAGACCTTAACACTTCAACTTGGAACTCGGCTTTGGGGCTTGATTGAATTTATAATCTCAATTTCACAGCTCAATTGTTCTAGGAGAAAGGGCTCTGTGGACTTTGGTTCAGAGATTTAAGATAGGGATTTGAGAGTAGAGGGGTTGGTGAAGGCAGTTGTTGAAATATCTGAAGAAATTCTTTCATTTGACAAATAAGTTTGTGTTTGAAGTTTAGGCGTTGTGCCTGAGTTAAGCAAAAACAGAAATACAGTATTTTTACATTTCTTTCTGATAGTTTAGAAAATCTTTACATGAATCCTAACCTGAACTTATTTTTACTCTGGAATCTTCACTGTCTTTCAACTGTCAGCAGTAATTACAAATTGGAGCCATCTCTGCTGTGAGTTGACAGAGGTAGCTCAGTCTCATCATAATCCAGAGACACTTTGTGAAGTCTGGACACACTGGACATTTCAGGAGGAAGATACAGACAGACCCTGATATATGAAGAAATGGGAGTGTCTGAGTAATTGAATTAAACAATCCTGGCTGAGTAATTCTGTATTTCAGGCAATGGATCATTGGGGATACAGTGGTGAATAAAGCAGATAAACTGTCTACCCTTGTGACACAGTGACAATAAATTAGACTTTTGAGAACAAGGTGTGGGAGAGAAGAATTAATTAGACATTCTGTTTGTGTGAAGGTTGAGTGGAGGTGCTTAGCAGTGAGGATGAGCACTCTCTGGACTTGGTCCAGGACTGTGCAGTTTCTCTCTCTCTCTCTCTGTGTGTGTGTGTGTGGGTGTGTGTGTGTGTGTGTGGGTGTGTGCATAAATTTTTGGGTGCTGGTGAAGCCTCATAGAATGGTATCTGCTATGAACTGAATGTTTTTGTCCTGCCACCAACCCCTAAATGTGTATGTTGAAACCCCTAATTCCCAATATAATGGTATTGGAAGTTTAGGTCTTTGGGAGGGAATTAGGTCATGCGCCCTCATGATGGATTTAGTGCCTTATAAGAAGAGACAAAAGAGAACTTGCATCCTCTGTATCTCCTGTTTGGCATGTGATGTTATGAAAAAGTGGCTGTCTACAAACCGGGAAGAACATGCTCACTAGACACCAGATCTGTTGGCACCTTGATTTGGAACTTAGCCTCCAGAACAATGATAAATAAACATTTGTTGTTTAAGCAGCCCAGCCTGTGGTATTCTGTTATAGCAGCCTGACCTAACTATACGGCATCTAATAGATCTTTTTTTCTGTGTTATGATTATGAGGCTGGTAATTTTCTAGTCCTTGAACTGAATTCAAGCTACATACGTTTGGTGGGTCACTGGATGGATATACACATATTATGTCCAGTGTTTGCACCTCAATCTCATCCACATTTGAGGGCGCTATGCATTTTTCTTCTTTCTCATCAGGGTGAGCACCCATCCATGCCAATGCCATGTTAAGGCACTTCTCAGGCCTCTCTGATTGGCTGGTTGGCAGGCATGCTGGCAGCTAGGAATCCTGTGCCTAGATCAGCGTGGCGGTGAGACCCGTATTCTTGGCAGGACTCAGTCCAAGAAGCCAATGTAGCTGCTGTTCTCTCCCTATGTGGTTCTCTCTGCTCTTCCAAGCAGCCTTCACTTGCTGCCCTCCAACCATGGGAATTGGGGGTGGGCATGTTCCCCAGGCTACTTAGCCATTAGTCTCATACCTTTCCTTAGAGGACAGACTGGGTCTGGGTTTGGGGGATAGTTAAGGGGCTCTGAATTCAGACTGTCTGGGCAAATCCCAGCTCTGCTGTTTATAAGCTGTGTGACCTTAGACTGGTTGCTTAACCTCTCTGTGTTTCCACTCCCCTCATCTATAAAAATAGGGATTATGATAATATTACTTATTTCCTAAGATGATGATGATGATGATGATGATGATGATGATGATGATTGAAATGGAGTCTTGCTCTGTTACCCAGGCTGGAGTGCAGTGGCGCGATCTCGACTCACTGCAACCTCCACCTCCTGGGTTCAAGCAATTCTCCTCCCTTAGCCACCCAAATGGCTGGGACCACAGGCACCCACCATTATGACTGGTTAATTTTTGTATTTTTAGTAGAGACGGGGTTTCACCGTGTTCTCCAGGCTGGTCTCAAGCTCCCTACCTCAAGTGGTCCTCCTGCCTTGGCCTCCCAAAGTGCTGGGATTACAGGTGTGAGCCACTGCACGTGGCCTATTTCCTAAGTTTATTGTGATTAGGTAGGTAAGTGAGCAGAGCAGTGCGTGGCACTTAGTAAGCACTTGATATGTGTTCCTTATTATGATTTCACAGGTTGTAACACACAACTAAACCCTGACCTTCAGATGTCCAGTACTGAAACAGGCTCCTTTTCACATTTAGACTTCTTCGTTTCCACATGAAGTGACAGTGGCTGGAATAGAAAAGGGGCTTATTTTACTGATTTGGAGAAGAGCGGCCGCAGGGAAATGTGACCTGGAGGGCAACGTGAGGAAAGTGGGTCTGGGTCCCAAGAAGTCAGTATCAACGGTTCCAGGCCAACCAGCTGGTCTGACAAATGAGAAAAAGCCCTGCTCCTTCCGGTTTCCCCTCAAAGTCTTGACCTTTCAGGAGTGTGACTACCTATGAGTAGCCGAGAGTGAGAGGAGCAGGTGAAAGAGGGAAGGGTCTATTCTGTTGCTTATTAGTAACTAGGGAACAGACCTCGGGATATGCATGGATTGCGCGTGTTCATTCTCTCCTAACATCCACCCTGCCTTCTCCACCCCTACCTAACCACTGGCACTGAACAGAATCATCAACAAAGGTTTACTTGTGTGTTGGATTTTTAAGGGGGAAAGTCCTAGATTCATACATTTGTAAAGAAAATATTATCTGGCCCATATCTTTGCCTCCCGTTGTCAACAGCAGATCAGTGACTTCCAAAGTTTCCCGACCACAGAAAGCTGAGCTTCCCAGCTCTAGCTTTCTGTGTAAGGTGAGACTGACCTCAGAGTTTTGTATTTATCATTGGATTTTGCCAAACAAACCAGCTTAACGAAAAACATGGAATTGAGAACGTCTTCACAGGGCCAAAACCTGAGCAGTAACAAGAACAGAAACTTAGAAACTTGGCGTTTGGGTCCCCATTTGTTTCTGAAATACTTTTCTTGTCCTCTCCCTCTCTTCCCCCTGGAGTGTTTAAACATTTGAATAAAGATTTCATTCAAAGGGAACTGATTGGCTCTCCCGCAAGTGGGGTGGAAGATGCGTCATTGAGCGTCAGCAGAAGGCAGGAAGGTGGTATTGCTGGCACTGTTTATGTCAGGGGATCGACTTTCTCTTTTGGCTGGTGTTTTGTTATTAGAGTTTGTTTAAAACTGGAATCCTTAGAGTCCCTTTCTGAATAGCACCATCAGCATCTTTCTCAGCAGCAAAGATGTTTCTTTCCATACCTCAGATCTGCCCTTAAAAAACCAGACCATGTCAGTTGGCTTGTTTTGGTCTTCTGGACAATGGAGTTTTCAGGCCTTTTGAAGTCTTAGAAACTTTATCAAAAAAATGAGATCCTTGATTAAGAGATACGTTTCAAAGACATAAGGCAAACGTTAATAAAGTGCAAAGTACAGTTCTTTGTGGACAACATCCTGTGTGAAAGAGGATCTTAAAAAGACACCAATAAAATATTAGGGTGGTAAGATTAGAGGTTTAGGGATTGTAATAAAATTCAGTTCAACCCAACAAAACTTTATTGCAAATTATATTGTTATGCTCTTCCCTAGCTAATGGTAACTGAACCATGTGAAGGACAGAAAGGTAAAAAAGAATTGCGGGGATGGTAGAGAGAGAGGAAACAGGTATGACTTTGGAGTTGTAAATTTTAGGAGGTGGTGGGATGGTAATGTCTTTAATTGAAAAACAAGAAATAGGTTTGGGGATAGAAAATTGTGGTTCTATATTGGATGTACTGATTTTAAGTGCCTGGATGACATCCCTCATCCAACCATAAACTCCACAAAGACACCAAGACTCTTACGTATTTTTGTATCTGGAGTACTTACTACCCAGCAAATGTCTGATAAATGGTTGAATTAATGAGTTAACGGCTCCATGTGGAAATGGCCACCACACAGACAGGAAAGTAAATCTGGTACTCCAGAGAAGATCTGGATCATTAATTTGGGAAAATCCACACAGAAATGATCATTGACTCTGGGAGTAGATACATTGAAGAGTGAGTGTTGAGTGAGAAAAAAAATGGTACTCAAAACAGATTTGGGGGATTGCTTATGTTTCACTAGTGTCAGCCCCCAGGAAACCCCCATGTCTTCTATACTACCAGGGCCCCTGTTGGCCCATCATAATTGCCAGAATGGTTTGAGTAAAAGTCTGAGGATTAGAAATGAATGAGAAGCATATGATCCCTCCCACAAACTATGTCCATTGGGAGGTATGTTACAATAGAAAAAGCAAACCTCAGAGGAATTATGCCACATATATTTATTAGCAACAAAAGACATTCATTCAGTCTTTTCTTGTAAGTTTGGTGAAGTCCTAGATTGTCCTCAATACTTTACATGACATATTATCTTGAGGCAGATGTACTAGCAATGCAGCCAGCTTCTCTTCTAGGCTAACGGGATAAATCCTGCTTGAAGTAGAGACACACAGGACCAAATGGAACCCTAAGCCTATGGGGCAGTGTGGTCTAAAATCAAGACCCAATATTGGGTGCTGCCCTGCATCTTACAAAATCCATAGGGTCTCAAATGGACTAACTACAAGTTCCCCTCCCTCTGTTCACTTGGATAAGATCCCCCAGCCAAACAAAGCTCCTTATCATGGAGACCACACACAGTTTCTGCTTATCTCTGAGTAGCTAGTTTTATTCCCTGCCAGCCTGTGGAATTATTCAGACAAGCCTATCGCATCCTCCTGCAGGAACTAGGGGGGCATCTCACCCTCTTGATACTACAAGCCTGCCCCCCACAGCCCCTGGTTGTTCATGGCATTCCCAAGTATAACCTCCATGCATCCCTGCGTGGCATGCAGTGTCTCCTTCCAGGCTGTGAGTATATGTGACTAATAAACTGCTGTCAATCTCATCTGTCCAGCTGTGTGTTCAGCTGTCCTCATGACTTCAGAGCAGAATCTCTTTCTCACCAACAGAGTGCATAGGAGGTGATTAAAACAGGACCTTTAGAAGGAATTAGGTTCTTAGCATCACCAAATCTGATAACCTGTTCATGTAAGGAGCCTGCGCAGCATTTCTAGCCAATTCCTATATCTTTAGCACAACTCATTTCCCCAGTGAGGACATTTGTATAACAGTTTTGTTGTTGCTGTTTGAGATGAGGCCTCCTATGTTGCTCAGGCTGGCCTTGAACTCCTGGGTTCAAGTGATCGTCCTGCCTTAGCCTCCCATATAGCTGAGGCTATAGGTGTGTACATCACACCAGGCTCTTGCAACATTCTTTTTGTTAAAAATTTATTTATTTATTTTTATTTTGAGATAGAGTCTCACTCTGTTGCCCAGGCTGGAGTGCAATGGTGCAATCTTGGCTCACTGCAACCTCTGCCTCCCAGGTTCAAGCGATTCTCCTGCTTCAGCCTCCCGAGTAGCTGGGATCACAGGCGTGTGCCACCATGCCTGGCTAATTTTTGTATTTTCAGTAGAAACGGGGTTTCACCATATTGACCAGGTTGGTCTCGAACTCCTGACCTCATGATCTCCCCACCTCAGCCTCCCAAAGTGTTGGGATTACAGGCGTGAGCTACTGTGCCTGGCCTTTAGTTTACAGACCTGAGTGCAACATCAAAGCCCTTGTGGCAGCTGCTTCCAGAGTGTGTATGCCTAATTAGGGTTTTCCAAATGCTAACTGTGCTTCTGATAGGTTACTCCTAGGATATAACATGTATGTGTGTGTGTGTGTGTGTGTGTGTGTCTGTGTGTGTGTGTGTATATTTCACTCTGTGCTGAGGTATTTTAAACTAAATTACAGACAGTATTAGTTCTTATTTCCTTTAATGTTGAAATCAGTTGGCTTGAGCTTCTTTTTCTTATAAGGTGGGTATCTACTATACCTTTTTCTAGATCTCTTGGGATTTAATGATGGGTTTAACCACTCTTCTAGTCAACTGCTATCTCTGAATTTGCAATCTCTTGTGTACATTCTCCCTTTCTCAAACCCTTGCCCCTTCAGGACATTGCCTTGGTTCCTTTACTCCCAAAATTACCACTGACTGTGAGTAGCAGACTTTACTGAAGATGCTGGGCAAGGAGGGGCCATTCACCTAAATTGAATACTAGAAGGGTTGCCAGATTTAGCCAATGAAAATATGACTCTCAATTATCTTTGAATTTCATGTAAACAATTAAGTAATTATGTCCCAAATATTGCATGGCATCCTGTATTTTATCTGGCAACATTTTTTTTTTTTTTTTTTTGAGATGGAGTCTTGCTCTGTCTCCCAGGCTGGAGTACAGAGGCGCAATCTCGGCTCACTGCAAGCTCCGCCTCCCGGGTTCATGCCATTCTCCTCCCTCAGCTTCTCGAGTAGCTGGCACTACAGGCATCCGCCACCACACCCAGCTAATTTTTTGTATTTTTAGTAGAAATGGGGTTTCACCATATTATCCAGGATGGTCTCGATCTCCTGACCTCATGATCCACCCACCTCGGCCTCCCAAAGTGCTGGGATTACAGGCTTGAGCCACCGCGCCTGGCCTTATCTGGCAACATTAAATATTAACCCTCAAATAATAAATCCTAAATAGACATCTCCATCATTCTTACTCCATCAACTAGAAATCACTCCTGATCTCCTTTCCCGACATTTAACAACCAAACAGCAGTCATAGTTATGAGAGATAAGCTGTGGACTAAAAGCCTGGAGCGTGGTAAAGGGTGTGCAATGCTGAAAGGAAGAGGTAAGAAAAGTTGTAAAGAAGCCATAAAGGCCAGGCATAGTGGCTAATGCCTGTAATCCCAGCACTTAGGGAGGCTGACGTGAGAGGGTCTCTTGAATCCGGGAGTCTGAGACCAGCCTGAGCAACAATAGTGGGACCCCATCTTTACCAAATATATGTATTTTGTATTTAGCCAGGTGTGACGGCATGCGCCTGTGGCTCCAGCTACTCCATAGCCAAGGTGGGAGGTTGACTTAAGTCTGGGAGGTCGGGGCTACATCGCACCACTGCACTGTAGCCTGGACAAAGAACAAGACCCTGTCTCTAAGAAATAAAAAAATAAGAGGCCACAAGCCTGAGCTTTGTGACCTTTGTAAAAGCAATGCCAATGAATGTTGGGAGGAAGGATGATGTTAAGAGACAGAAACAAAATTAACAGAGACTGTTGAAGTTTGCTAGTGAAGTGAAGAAGAGTGTGGATACCAACCTGAAGGGGATAGAATGATGAAGGAGTTTTTTCATTGCATAGAGTTATATGGATTGTTAGCTGAGGAGAAGGAGCCGCTACAGATAAAGATGGCAGAGAAATGAACTATGGATGAAGGATTCAAGAATAGGGGAGTCCTTTCTTTTGGCTGCTGTTCTGATGGAGAAGTACTGTTATGGACTGAAGTGTGGTTCCCGCAAATGTATATGTTGAAGCCAAACCCCCAGTATCTCAGAATGTGACAGGATTTGGAGACAGGCTCTTTAAAGAAGTAATTAATGTAGAATGATGTCATCTGGGTAGACCCTAATCCAATATGACTAGTGTCCTTATAAGAAGAGGAGACGAGGACATAGACACACACATACAGAAGACGATGTGAAGACACAGGAGAAGACAGCCATCTACAAGCCAAGGAGAAAGGCCTTAGGAGGAACCAACACTGTCGCCACCTTGATCTTGGATTTCCAGCCTCCAGCACTGTGAGAACATTTCTGTGTTTAAGGCCCTAGTCTATGGTACTTTGTTATGGCAGCCCTGGCAAACTAATACCAATAGTATTAATACCAATAAACTAATACCAATAGTATTAATACCAATAAAACTAATACCAATAGTATTAATACCAATAAAACTAATACCAATAGTATTTGTAGTCATTGCCCACGCAGGCTTTGCGGTCAGACAGTGTGGGTGTGAATCCTCACTGGGCTTCTTTCTGGCTATGTGATCTTGGGTGACTAAACCTGGAAGCCACAGGTTCCTCCTCTGGAAAATGGGCCTGCCCTCCATTTAGTATTGTTGTGACGATCATTATGAGTTCATGTATATGAGACCCTTAGCACAGTGTCTAGCAAGCGGTTAAGTGCTGAATACCTTTGTTCTTTCAATAAAGATTTACTGAAAGACTCTGTGCCAAGCACTGGTCTAGGTGCTGTGGACATATCAGTGAACTAGACAGACAGAAGTCCCTGCCCTCAGGGAGCTTTCATTCTGGTAGGGAAGACAGGCAATAAACAATTAGGTAAAATCTGTAAGTATTGAGGAGAAAAAGTAAAGCAAGGAAGGGGTAAATGAAATGCTAGGAGGTAAATTTGAGATAGAGTGACCAGGGAAAACCTCCCTGAGGAGGTAACTCTTGAGTAAGGACCTGAAGGAGGTGACAGCCAGCATTCTAGCAGAGGAAACAGCACATGCAAAGGCCCTGTGGGAGGAATGAGCTTGGTCTACATAAAGCACAGCAAGAAGGCCAGTGAGTATAGAGAGGAGAGAACAAGGTAAAAGGAGCAGGGGATGAGGCCAGAGAGGTGAAGGGGATAGATCGCACAGGGCCCTATAATGGGTTAAATGATGGCTGCCCCAAAATATATGTTTGTGTCCAAATGCCTGGAATCTGTGCATACTCTCTTACATGGCAAAAACATAATTAAGTTAAACATCTTCAGAGGCAGACCTTGTTCTGGATTATCTAGGTAGCCCTAAAGGCAATCACATGTATTCTTACAAGTCAGACATGAGGAAAAGCAGGCAATCAGAAAACAGAACACAGAGAGATGTGTCCACCAGCCAAGGAGTGCCAGCCAGTGCCAGGAGCTGGAAAAGGCAAGGAATATATTCTCCCCAAAGCTTCCAGAGGGAGTGTGGGCCTATGCACACCTTGATTCCAGACTTCTCACGTCTAGGACTTTGAGAGAGTAAACTTTCCATTGTTTTAAACCTCTATGCTTGTGGTAATTTGGTACAGAAACCCTAGGAAAGCAATACCGGTCCTTGACTTATCTTCTCAGTAATACGGAGGACCATAGGAGGGTCTTGAGCAGTGGAACAGTATAATCACGATTGAACTTCCATTTTTTTTTAAGTACTTTGCAGACTATATTGGGGCACCAGGGCAGAGGCAGGCACACCAGTTAGGTACAATTTTAAGAGTGCAAGGGAACAATGATGGTGGCTTGGACAAGCGTGGCAGCAGAGAGGGTGATGAGAATGGGTTGAATTCTGGGTGTATTTTGAGGTAAATCCAATAGAATCTCTGATAGTCTCTTGTGCAACGTGAGAGAAAGGAGGAATCAAGAATGACTCCAGGATCTTTTGTTTGAGCCATTAGAGGAGTAGAGTTGACATTGCCGAGACAGGGCCAATGGCAGCAGGGGCTATGTGGGTGCACACAGGTGAGGGCCAGCTAAGGGCTCAGGGACATGGCACGTTTGAGGTGCCTCTAAGCCCTCCAGGTGGAGATGCTAGCTGCTGCACGTGGGTGGGTTGCAGAGTCCATGTGAGAAATTCTAGCTGGAGATGTACATTGAGGAGTCAATGGCACACAGGTTGTATTTAAAGCTGAGACAAGTTAGCTCTTGAGACTAAAACAAGTGTGGGCAAGTTTTAGTCTTATTTTATGTTATTGGGTTTTAATTGACAGGACCAAGGAACACCACACTGCAATAGGGGCAGTGATTATTGAGTCAAAGGAGCACAAACCTCTGCCTCTGGATTTCCATTCTCACAATGGTTGTTTCTTGATGTGTCCTTAGTTGACTGGGTGCACATGGACCACAACCACCAGGCTGATGATGCCATCTGGCAATGGCACTGATGTCAGACTTACTAAATGCAAACTACTTAAAAATCAGTAATTTTATAAACTAGTCCAAGGGTCACTCTTCTTGCAAAATACTCAGGACTCTCCAAATAGGCCTCCGTGAAACACAGTTTGAAGATGAGCTCTGTCTGGTGCTTGGGTTTTGCACCCAGAAGGGCACATCCTTAACAGCACACTTCTCAGAAATGGGAGTCTTTCCTTGAGATCTCAGGAATGGGGTATATTTGCAAATCCTTCCATTTTTTTAAAAAAAGATAAATTTACAACTGCTCAAGGTTAAGTTAAAGGAGATGTGAGAGCAAGTTAGTTAATTTTTCTGAAAAAGATGTGGCCCATTTGAAAGCAATAACGATGACATTAGCCTCACCACTGCTGTGCTTGATACAGCATTTTATATTCACAATTGGTTGCAATGACTGTCATGTTTATCATCATAATCACTTCCATCCTACTTTTTCTTTTTTTTTTTTTTTTTTTTTTGACGGAGTCTCGCTCTGTGGCCCAGGCTGGAGTGCAGTGGCCGGATCTCAGCTCACTGCAAGCTCCGCCTCCTGGGTTTACACCATTCTCCTGCCTCAGCCTCCCGAGTAGCTGGGACTACAGGTGCCCGCCACCTCGCCCGGCTAGTTTTTTGTATTTTTTTTAGTAGAGACGGGGTTTCACCGTGTTAGCCAGGATGGTCTCGATCTCCTGACCTCGTGATCCGCCCGTCTCGGCTTCCCAAAGTGCTGGGATTACAGGCTTGAGCCACCGCGCCCGGCCCCTACTTTTTCTTAAAAGGAAATCCGAAAGTATCATTGACCTAAGGGAAAAATAAAATTTAAAATCAGGGAAAGTAAAATAGCTTACTTAGAAAAAAATTTCCTATATTTTCTACTTTGATTTACTTCATTCCTTAGAGGATTTTGTGTGGGTCAAATATCCATTTTTTTAATGTAGCTAAACTCTCTGGAGAGGCAACAAGCTGGAAGAAAGAATATAGCCATTGATATAAAAACTGGCTTCACATCCCACGCATGTCCCTAACTATCTGTGTGCCCGTGGGCAAGTTGCACGAGATTTGTGACACTGAGTCTCTTTCCTTCTTAAGTGGGGGCAATAGCGTCTACTTCATAAAGTTATGAGGATAAAATAAAGCATTATCCTGAAGGCACATAGCAGAGCACCCATCACATAGACAGTAAAGGTCAGTTGCTTCTCTGCACACACCTCTAATTTGCAGCATAAATTAGGCAATAAACTCCTGTCTTGTCCTAGGCACTCACATTAGATGCTAGCGGTTGGAGGATGAGTAAGACGCAACCCTGGCTCTTGAGGCTCTCAGAGTACTTTAGGGAATTCACTCATTCATTTACTAGATATTCATTAAGTGCTTATGATGTTTTAAGATAGCACTCTACTTAATACTGTTATTACTCTCTTATTACTATTCTAAAAGATAATTGATGAAGTCCCTGTCCTCAAGGAGATTTCCTTTTGCTGTAAGTAGCTATACGGACAAATACAAAGGAAAAATTAAGTAGGTAGGGCCAGTGCTCTGAAGAGGGTAGGGGTCTAGAGTGTGGTGGTGAGAGTTGGTGCTAGTTGGATAGGGTGTTTGGGGACAGCGTCTCTGAGGAGGTGGTTCTTAAGAGGGAAATGAAGAAGTGAGCCACGTGGCTCCCGGGGAACAGAGTTCCCAGAGAGTACAAAGCCCTGATGTGACAACTGCATGACTGAGAAATGGATGGAAAGCTATGTGGCTGGAGTAGGAAAAGCAAGGAGGGAAATGCAAATCAAAACCATAGTGAGATCTCACCTCACACCTGCCCAATGGCTATTATCAAAAGATGAAAGATAACAAATGTTGGTGAGAATGTGGAGGAAAAGGAACCCTTTACACTGTTGGTGGAAATGTAAATTAGTACAGCCATTGAAAAAGGTATGGAGTTTCCTCAAAAAATTAAAAATAGAACTACCATATGATCCGGCAATCTCACTTCTGGGTATTTATTCAAAAGATTTCAAATCAGTATATCAAAGAGGTATTTGCATTCCCATGTTCATTGCAGCACTATTCACAATAGCCAAGATATGAATCAATCTAAGTGTCCACCAGTGAATGAATGGATAAAGAAAACATGGTATATTTATACAATGGAGGATTATTCAGCCTCAAAAAAGAAGGAAATTCTGTCATTTGCAACAACATAAATGGAACTGGAGGACATGATGCTAAGTGAAATAAGACAGGCACAGAAAGATTAATACTGCATGATTCACTTGTGTGTGGAATCTAAAACAATCAAACCCACAGAAGCAGAGAGTAGAATGGTGATTACAGAGGCTAGGGGGTGGTAAGAATGTGTAGTTGATGATCAAAGCAAGCAAAATCTCAAACAGGAGAAATAGATGTATATATACATATTAATATTTATGTATATAATTATATATATACAGAGAGAAGGGAGGGAGTTCTATTGGACGGTGTAGTGAATATAGTTAATAAGAGTATTGTACACTTCAAAATTGCTAAGAGAGTAAATTTCAAATGTTCTCACCACAAAAAATGTTAAGTATTTGAAGTGATGGATATGTTAACTAGCTTTAATTTTACCACATTGTATGCGTAAATCACATCATTTTGTGCCCCTATGCATTTAAACAATTATAAATCATTAAAGGTTAAAAAATGAAAAATCAAGGGGGCAGTAAAGAAGGTAAAGTTGGAGAGATAACCAGGGCTCAGTAGTGGTGACAGGTTTTTCTGGGGATACGAATGTGGTGCTTTGGAAATGTAGAGGAGGATTTTCTTACCCTTGCTTGAAAATGAGAAATAGCATGCTGGTTTGTGTAAGGGAAGACTTCTCAGAAAGGTGGAAATGGAGCTGAGCCATTCAGCAGATGATCAGACACTGCTCAATGCTGGGGTGCAGAGATAGTCAGATAAGGTACAGGCAATCTGTTGAGCTTATGAAACAAAATACTTGTCCTGATAAACTAGAATGCAGTGGAGCCCCACTGAAGCAGAGTTCAGTGGCTTGTGGTGTGTATGGGGGAGGGGGTTGCCTACTGAGTATTTGGCATTTGCTGAAATTAATTCAAATATATGTTTTTTCTAACCTGTCCAAAGGAGATCTTTGCCAATGGGACACAATATATAGAGGCCATCTCTCCCTCCTGCCACAAGAGTGTGGGTGAGTGTGGCTGTTGGTGGCTTGCTCTTCTGTATTTCAGTTGTATTCCCTCATGATTTTGGCTTCCATTTGGTCTGGAGGCCCCTGTGCATCCTGAGGATTATCAGAAAATGTAGAAAGATACTGGGGATGACTGCATGTCGTTTTGCACTGGCTATCCTGTTGATAGGAAATGAGAGAGAAACTGTGAGATGGGCTTACCAAGAAAGCCATGAGAGGCAGCAGGCATGGAAAGCTCTCAGTGAATCAGGCAGATCCAGGCCTGATTTCTAGTTCCACCCTAAGGCAGCTGATGGTGGGTCAGTTACTAAACCTTTCTGGGCTTTCTATTGCTCATCTGTAAACTGGGCTAATAATTGTATCAGTGTCACTGTGTTGTTGTGAGGACAAAGTGAGTTAATGCTTAGAAAGCATAAGCATCTTGCCCAACACATACTCAATTTTCAATAAAGGCGGTTGTTTTTTTTTGTTAATAACACATCTCATTAAAAAGATAGAAATGGTCTTAGTTCAGATTGAGAAGTTTGAACAGCTTGAACTTGATATGGTGAACCCTTAGGAGCTAGCAAAGTGCTTTGAGCAGTAAAGCAATGGGATCAGATGCCACAGTGAATAACATTGAAGATAAACTTGAGAGGGGAGAAAGTGGTGTTAAAAAAATGTAGGCAGCAGTAGGTTCCTGTTTCAAGACATTTGGTGGCAAAGGGAAGGAAAGGCTTGCAGATTGCTTGAGGGGAATTTTTAGGTTAAGTTTTCCAGAAGGTTGTGAATCTAGGCTGCCGTAGCTGATGTGACATGCCCTAGCATGGATACCATTCACTCCCAGGGAGGTGGGTTTGGCTCTTTACTCTGGCCAAGGGCTTGGTAGAGAAAAAAGATAGTCCTGGCCTTCTTAAGCTGATACCAGAGAGTGGAACAAGGACAGAGTCCTTACTTAGACATTACTGATAAGCCCAACTGTCAACCATAGAAATTGCTTTACTCATAGCCTAAAGCTTATCCCATGGTTAATTCATTCCCATCTCTAAGGCCAGAAACAACACTCAATGTGCTTCACCATACCTGGCACATCATACATACCCAATAATTATTTTTGGCTGTATAAAGAAATCTATTTTTTCCTTTAATCAAAAATTAGATAAGGAGTTAATATCTAGAATATATAAGGAACTCAAACATCTCAAAGCAAAAAACAATACAACTTAAAAATGGACAAATGATCTGAACAGACTTTTCTCTAAAGAAGACATACAAATGTCCAACAAATATATTTGAAAATGCTCAGCGTCACTAATCATCAGGGAAATGCAAACCAAAACCACAGTGAAGTATCATCTCACCTTAGTTAGGATGGCTATTATCAAAAAGACAAAAAGTAACACATGCTGGGAAGATGCCGAGAAAAGGGAACTTTACACACGTTTGATGGGAATGAAAACTAGTACAGCACTGTGAAAAATAGTATGGAGGTTCTTAACAAAAAAAAAAAAAAAAAAAAAAAACTAGAGGTACCATATGATCCAGTAATCCCAATACTCAGCATTTCTCCAAAGGAGAGGAAATCAGTGTATCAAAGAGACACTTGCATCCCCATGATTTTTGCACTACTGTTCACAATAGCCAGGATATGGAATCAACCTAGGTGTCCATCAATAGATGAAAGGATAAAGAAAATATACATATACACGATGGAATACAAAATGAAATCTTGTCATTTGCATCAACATGGATGGAACTGGAAGACTTTATGTTATGTGAAATAAGCCAGGAACAGAAAGTTAAACACTGCACATTCTCACTCATGTGGAAGCTAAAAAATGTTGGTCTCACAGAAGTAAAAAGTAGAGGCTGGAAAGGGTAGGGGAAGGAGGAAGAAGGGGAGAGATTTGTTAAAGGATATAATATATAATATTACAGCTAGATAGGAGAAAAAAGTTCGTGTCCTATATCACTGTAAGATGACTACAGTTATCAATAATCAGTTATATAGTTTCAAATAGTTAGAAGGAGGCTATCAAATACCCCAATACAAAGAAATGATAAATGTCTGAGATGATGAATATGCTAATTACCTTGATCGGATCACTATACATTATATGTATTGAAACATTGCTATGTAGCTCATAAACATGTACAATTATCATGTGTCAATTTAAAAATAAAATATTTTTTAAAATAAATTATAATCTATTATTGGATAAGCACGAACTGATCCTGATGGCTAGGTCTGATGATTAGATGATTTGACCAGTGCATAGCTGATTCAAGTTCACAGTCATAAACTAGAATTATTTAGCAAAAATACTACTAAAGATTTTGCAGGTCACATGCATTTTTATTAGCCCATGTTTGCCAGAAAAGTGACACAGGTGAAACAATAATTGAAGTCAGCCTTTTTAATGTGGCCTTTGAAAGTCATTACTTACTCTGGACAAAGAAATGGTGGAAAGGCAATGCAGCAGAAACCTTTGCAGTAGAAAACCTTGAGGCATGAAGACTTACCAGCAAATTTTACAGCTGGAAAAATGATGGTAGAGGAAGATTAAGTGACTCAGTCAGTGTACCACATTTAGGGACATGTGTTGGAGATTATTAGTGATAACTTTCCTGTGAAATTCATCAACAGACCACTAAGGAAAAGTTGTTCCATTGTTCTAACACAGAACTCACTAGAAGGGGGAGGTGGTAAGAAGAAGATGATTAAACAGTAAAACTCTACTAGGGGAAGGTGAAAATGTGTCCAAAGTATATAGACAAGGAGCAATATTAGAGTCAGCCAGAAAAGACCCAAGGAACTACAACTGTTTAAATAAAATTGCCATTTTATATTCACAATGGGCCAGATTTTATCCCAGTATAGCTCTGCAGGAATTCTTTGGAAAGGTTCCTAACTCTAGAATTACTTGGTGAGAGTGAATTGGGGCCCTATGAAAATGATACTTGGTGATTTTATGCAAACCACCTAATAGACATAGAATTACTTTTCTACTAGTCCCACATTGACACAGCCTTGAGCCACATAGAGATGAACATTCAGCAAATCCCATTATACATGAATTTGACTTTCCTTTCAGTTTAATAGCTTTTATGGAAAAAACCTCCAGTGAGTTGTGTATTTGTCTAATTATTTCAACATACATATTAATTTCTACAGAATACGTGTACTATGCAAAGTTGGCCCAGCCATGTAAGTTTATGAAGTTCAGCAAATGCTGTAAGAATCATTTAAGGAATGAGAATGTAAAACCTAGCAATGTCTATGTACCTAGATAATCAGATTGCTTCTACTGCTGCCTGTTCCCTTGTTATAGGCAGCAAATACCGAGGAAGTTTATTCTGTTTCCTCATGCTTTGTCCATCTGTTATCTCTATTGTAACTACATCCTTTCTTCTGATAGTTTAAAATGTTCCTACCAACTTAGTCTTTCCTTAAGTTGTCCTCAAATCTGGGGAGCTGTTATATTCTTCCCTATGCTTTATTGTCCCAAAGTCACCATCTATAGAAAAGCTGTTTCTCTCCTTCCCTCCCTTCCTCTCCTAACTCTCATTTATATGGTGATAAAGAAATCACAACTTTTGTCCTTGAGAAATTCACAGCCTAGTAGAAGGTGGAAGTACAGTGATTAGGAAAATCATGGAAGCATTAAAGAGAGGAATACAAGGGGACTTCAAAAAGTTCATGGAAAATGGAATTTTAAAACTATAAACTTTTTTCTCAATATAAGTTCCATCAAGTTAAGATACTTTTGGAAGTGATGACACCAGCCATTTAGCCCATCCCCTGAAATTGAGGGTATTGGGAATTTAATGATGTATATGCAGTCTATTTTACATTATTCACTGAAGAAAAATAGGTGCCCTTTAGAGACTTTTTAAGATTAGCAAGAAAAAAGAAGTGAGAAAGGGGCCAAATCAGGACTGTAAGGTGGATGCCTAGTGATTTCCCTTTGAAACTCTTGATGAGAGTAACAAGAAGGAGCATTGTCTTGGTGGAGAAGAACATTCTAGTGAAACATTTTTTTTTTCTGCTAAAGCTTGGCTAACGTTCTCAAAACACTCTCATAATAAGGAGATGTTATCGTTCTTTGGCCCTCCAGAAGGTCAACAAGCAGAAAGTTTTGATCATCTCAGAAATCTGTTGCCATGACCTTTGCTTTTGACTGGTCCACTTTTGCTTTGATTGGACCACTTCCACCTCTTGGTAGCCATTGCTTTGATTGTGCTTTGTCTTCAGGATCATACCAGTAAAGCCATGTTTCATCTCCTGTTGCAATTATTTGAAAAAAATGCTTTAGAATCTTGATCTCACTGGTTTAAAACTTCCATTGAAACCTCTGCTCTTGTCTGCAGTTGATCTGAGTGCAATGGTTTTGGCACCCATTGAGTGGAAAGTTTGCTCAACTTTAATTTTGTAGTCAGAATTGTGTAAGCTTGAACCAAGTGAGATGTCTGTGAGGTTGCCTATTGTTTCTGCTGTTAATTGTTGGTCTTGTTCAATTAGGGCATTAATAAGGTTAATTTTTTCCTTAAAAATTGATAGGGATGGTTTGCCACTGCAGGCTTCACCTTCAACATCGTCTCATGCCTTCTTACAGTGAGAAATCAATTTATTAACTGTTTATTTCTTTGGGGCATTGTCCCTACAAACTTTTTGTAAAGGATCAGTAATTTCACTATTCCTCCATCCAGGCTTCACCATAAATTTGATATTTGTTCTTGCTTCAGTGTTAGCAAATTTGTGTTGCTCTGACAGGGGTTCTTTTCAAACTGATGTCTAATTCTTGTTAGTGGTTCAAACTATATCATGTCCAGAAATGTTATAGCAAGTTAGTATGAATTTATTTTGGTGCAACTTTTTTTTGAAATCTATGTATAGTTTTTTCATAATAAGAATTTTCCATGAACATTTTGAAGACCTTTCATATCTGCCAGCCTGGAAAGAAATGCCAGAAGGACTCCAAAAAAAACCTGGCATCTTAACAGAGTCATAAGGTATGAAGGAGAGCTGGAAGTGGGTAGGCAGAGAGGGGAGCAAGGGGAAGAAGTCTGGGCAAAGCAGACATGAGCAAAGGCAAAGAGGAGGGCAATAGGAAAACGGGTGCTGTGGCCAGGGATGGAAGACTACAGGTCCTTGGGATGGCACAGTAGGAAGCAGGAAGCTGGGGAGATGGGGAAGGAGGGGTAGACAGGTCCGCACCTTCAGACCCAGTCATGCTTGGAGATTCTCTTTCTACAACTCTTCTGTGCCAAATCTTCACAGAGCTCTGTTTCCAAAAGAAAGTCTCCTCCCTTGCAGTCATGGGTACATAGCAATACATTGTTGGAGGAATGAAAAGTGAATCACTAAGAAATTATTTTTACAGTGAGGCTTACAGAGCTATTGAATAATATATGTAAAGTTCCTTAACACAGTTCATAGCAAGGACTTAGTTTCTGTGTAGATTACACTCACAATCAAATTGCTTGATGATTCATTCAGTTTTTATTATGTACAGTATTGCTTATGATGTGTCAAACCTTTACCGGATGCTAAGGATACAAAGATAAAGAAGATACCAGCATGCCTGGCTCAGGGTATTGTGTTTTCCTTTAAAGGTATGGCTCCTGGAATTCATGTTTGGTTACAAAAACACAAGCAAACACTGGTGACATGCCCTAATCAAGGCCTGAGTTAAGCTGGGTAATGGTGAAGCCACTGATGTGCAATCGGACAGGAGGTGGCATGGCGCCATAGAAAGATCTGGGGCTGGGAAGTCAAGACTTGCTCCTCCAGATTGTGCTCTAACAATTAATAGCTACGTGTGGCCTTGAGCAAGCTACTGACCCTCTCTGACTCTGCTTTCCTTTCTGTGAACTGAGAGTAATGATGTTTACCTCAGAGAGCTGTTTCGAGGATAATATGAGATCATACACGTGCCTGGCACATTGTAGGCACACACATTTCCTTTCAGGAAACATTCTTCCAAGATGCAATGTGTGTTTGAGTCATATACTATTTCTTTCTTTCTTTATTTCCTTTGTTTAGAGGAGGTACCTCACTCTGCGACCCAGGCTGCAGCACAGTGCTGTAATCATAGCTCACCGCAGAGTCAAACTTCTGGGCTCCAGAGATTCTTGTGCATCAGCCTCCTAAGAGGCTACAGGTGCCTGCCACCATGCCTGGCTAATTTTTTAAAAAAATTTTTGTAGAGATGAGGTCTCACTATACTGCCCAGGCTGGTCTCAAACTCCTGACCTCAAGTGATCCTCTCGTGTCAGCCTTCTGAGTAGCTGTGATTACAGGCACACATATATACTATTTCTTTTTTCTTTCTTTTTTTTTTTGAGACAGGACTCATTCTGTCACACAGGCTGGAGTGCAGTGGCACAATCACGGCTCACTGCAGCCTCAACCCACAAGGCTCAGTGATCTTCCCACCTCAGCCTCCCAGGTAGCTGAGACTACAGATGCACACTACCATGTCTGGTTAACCTTTTGTATTACAGATACCATTTCCTAATCATCAAAACACTAAGAATTCAAAGATGAATGAAACACAGTTTAAATTTAAAACACCTATCACCAAGCAATAGTTGGTGATTACTCTTTTCCAGTAATTACAGATATAAGCTTCTATTTCATGTTTCTGTTTCTCATTCACCATAAGATTAGTTTTTCTGCTTTTCTCCCCTCCTCCATAGATAGTCTCACCACCTAATAGTTTAAAACTTTGCCAAGTCCTGGAAGAATAAAAAACTTAAGCTATAAAACTGAATGTATATATATCTATATATCTATATCTAATCTATGTATCTATGTATGTATGTATGTATGTATCTATCTATCTATCTATCTATCTATCTATCTATCTATCTATCTTCTCTCTATCTATCTATATATCTGTTTTTTTCTGAGGTGGAGTTTCATTCTGTCTCCCATGCTGGAGTGCAGTGGAGCGAGCGTGATTCACTGCGACCTCCGCCTCCCGGGTTCAAGCAATTCTCCCGCCTCAGCCTCCCGACTAGCTGGGATTACAGAGGCCCACCACTAAGCCCAGCTAATTTTTTTGTACTTTAAGTAGAGATGGGATTTCGTCATATTGGCCAGGCTGGTCACGAACTCCTGACCTCAAGTAATCGGCCCGCCTCTGCCTCCCAAAGTGCTGGGATTATAGGCCTGAGCCACCATGCCCGGCCTGAATGTATATATTTTTATATAGTGTGACATTAAACATATATCCTGAAAATAAGTCACCAAACAAACAAAAACATGCCAGTTTCCACATAGGCTAGGGCTCCTAAAGTTACAGGTTACAGCATGGCTTCTCCCAGGACATGGAAAAGCTGTGGGCAGGTTTTTCTGGCTCATGCCCGTAATCCACTTATGTCTCCTTGGTGAGGGAGAGGCAGACAAAGTCACAGGAGACTCAGTGTTCTGATCCTGCTTCCAAATGCCAGTGCTATCACTGGGCAGGGATACAAGAATTCCACAAGCCAAGTACTTTTTGATGATCATGATGGGGTAAGATGGGGGTGGGGGCACCTCCTTCCTTTAGAACTTTGCTTCTTTCTTGTGATGTGCTACACTTGTTCATCTGTTCCATGTGTCCTCATTATTAGCCAGCAGCTTTTTTCAAGCTATCTGGGCCAATCCACAGAAACACTTAAGCATTCAGAGAACATTAGTGATAACACACATGATAAATCCCTTTCTGTTACGTTGTTTTCCTGCAGAGAAACAGGGAGAAGACCAGCATTCTGATTATATTCTAGCCTGTGGGGCACATCTACCACAGATTTAAATGACTTTCAAGGGCTCATTCCTGAAAATGATTTATTTTCATTTTGGAAGGATAGCTACAGCTGTGCCTCCCTGCAGGTTATGGTCTATTAAAAGCAGCCCAAACTTAGCAGTTGTTAAAAATTTCAGATCACTTTCAATAATGTGCCAATGGGTTTCAATGAAGCAGAATTTGTCAAATAATATTATGTGTATTTTTCCTTCCTTCCTTCCTTCCTTTCTCTTTCTTTCTTTCTTTCTTTCTTTCTTTCTTTCTTTCTTTCTTTCTTTCTTTCTTTCTTTCTTTCTTTCTTTCTTTTTCTTTCTTCTCCTTCCTTTTTTTGAAAATAAATCTTCCTAGGTGATTCAATTAACTTTTAATTCATCGTAAATCTTGTCCCACAGTCCAGGGCATCCTGTTAAGCGCTTGGTCTCACTGGAATCTTCTGTAGTTCCTCCGCAAAGAGATGGTGTTTAGAAATGTAGGACATATCAAAGTTTGAAAAGTAGAATTTGCGAAACACAATGTGGCCCACCTGTACGTGTAGACCATGGTTTGTACTCACCCTGGGCAAGAGTTTTCAGTGAAGGAGATGACCTGTGTCTTCCAATGACAGAGTTCGGGGCAATTCTAGAGCTACCTAGCCAGTTTACTGTCAAAAATAAACCAAGGAGAGAGTATTCTGCCTCCTCTCCTCTTCTTGTCCATCCCTAGGACCCAACCTAATCTTATCTCTCCTGCTACTACTCAGGTTCTGTCAGAATAATTCAGGGGGAAATAAAGTAGAAATCTGCTTTGTGAATGGAAAACAGGAGGAACTCCTGGTGAACTTGGTCAATGGGTTTTTGGTTACCAGGAACTGAAATTCTGTCATTGTAGCTCCAGAAATGGATACTCTTGTAATAAAGAAGACTGAACATTATGTGAATCATGAAACACTGGCATGAGCAGGCCTCAGGGAGCTAAAGACGGCCCAGAGCATGTCTGAAGCTGGGCTTTCTGAGTCTCTACTCTTGTCATCACATTTGGTGGCTTCTGCATCCACATAGAGAGATAATCTCCCTAACACTTGCCTCAGTCCCATGACCTGTCACTTCGAATGACTTCTCCTGCAGTATCTGTTAGTTCTCTACTCCAAGAGTCTAACCCTGAATCTTGACATTACCAATAACTGCACCAACTCCTAAAGCGTGATTTCCAGCGCCCCACATTCCTTTGTTTAGTATTTCCATCCCCAAAATTCCTTCTTTGAAGACCTTTTACACTGTCTTTTCCTACCATCTCTTTTGCCCCAACCACCTCATTTCCCTCACTACCCAGCATGGGTTCTGTAGTCCATCATGGTAGCCTATTACTACATCCCCAATCTATTACTTACACCCTCAACTCCCAGAGCCCTCTTTTCCTCCACCATACTCACCTGGAAAACTCCCAATTCAAATTCAACCAAGCTCTCTGATTACTCTGTGCCTGCCCTCAAGCAGCTAACTCAGCTAGGGGAAAACACACATCATGCTGACTTTTCCTTGTTTAAATTTATGACCAAGCATCTCAGGTGAGCTCTCTGCACCACCTAGTGATCTTACCACTTTTCTCTGCTCAATTCACTCTTCCTTCCACAGGACAACTATGTTACACTTTCTTCTCTCTCCCTTCACAACTATCCTATGCTGTCCCCTCCTCACTCTCGCGGAGAACCGCTGTTCTCATATCACCGGGAAAGCAGAAGCTGTCCGAAGAGAACTATTTCATCATTCTGCCGCCAGAACAATAACTTGTTTCTGTATCTACCTACTTGCCCTGCCTTTCCTCCTGTTACAAAAGACAAATTGGTTTTTCATTTGGTCTCTCATCCAAAGTGAAAAAGTGTCTTGTGGAGTAGATCCTACCACTTCTCATCTACTCAAGAACTTTGCTGCTGCTGTTTTCCCTTTTTCACTTCCAGTATTCTCTTCTTCATGTCAACACTCTGTAAAATCTTCCGTCTTTTAAGATTTCTCCCTTGACCCAAACTCCTTCTCCAAATACAGGCTCATACCTCATTTTCCTCCATAGCAAAATATTTCAAATGAATTTTTGTACTCCTTTTTTCTACTTGCTCATTTCCCACTCTTTTCTGGATCCTCCCCAATTAGGGTAACCATTACTCTTCTGAAACCCCTCTTGACAAGGTTGCTCATCACCTCTATGCTGCCACAGATGTCAATTCTCAATTGTCACCTTCTACCTTTCAGTCAGCTCAAAACACTTGACTCACTTGGCTCCCAGGACACTGCATTCTTCCATTCCTTCTTTCATCTTAACCTCTAAGTGTGGCATTCCGCCAGCCTCGTTTCTCTTTTCCTGTCTATCCATAAGTCCCCAGGTGGTTTCAGTAATATGTTTTTTAAAAATGACAGTATGTATATACTGATGAGTTCCCAAATTATAGCTCCAACCCGAATCTCTCTTTTGAGTTCCACATTAAAAATGCCAACTTCTACTCTGCTTCTTCATTTGCATGTCTCCAAGCCATCTCCAATGTCACATGCCCACCACAAAGCTTTTTCCTGCCATCCATTTCTCCTGCCAACTATTCCTGATTTCAGTAAGTAGCACCACTATTCACCTGGTGATGAAGCCAGAAACTAAGACTTATCCTCAATGTCTTCCTTTTCCTGGCATCTCTTAACCAATCCATCAGCAAATGCTCTCAGTTTCAAGCTTCCTGTGTCTCAGTGTTCATATCCGTGAAATGAGAATATTAAGGTTTACTTTATAGCTTGGTCATGAGGTTCAAATGAGGTAGGTGTGAGAGATAATTGCTGAGAGCATAGTAGCCACTCAATGAACACTAGTCTCCTGTGACTTTCCAATAACCTTGAACAGTACTGATGCTCACTGCATCAGTTCCACACCTTCACGTGGCATTTGAGACTTTTCATGTTGTGGCCCCACCTTATCTCTTCACACTTAAGGCCCAATGATTACATTACTACTATGATTTATACTTTACAGAGTTTTTTTTTTTTTTTTTGGCATATCTTACTTGTTTCTAACATCATCCACATTAAATTGGTATTATTATCCCTATTTTACAGGTTAGAAGATGGCAGGCTATGTGAATTGCCAAAAAATCATAAACCAGTTAATGATAGAGCTGGAAATGAAACAAAGAATTTCTAATATGAGATGTCTTACTTTTCCTACCATGCTACGCTGCCCCCCCCAACACAAACCTTTCTTATCCTCAGACCAGAGTTTTCTTTTCACTCTATCTGAAACCCACTCCATGCCCTGCTTTTCTTTGTTTTTCTTACCAAGAACGCTCTCTCTCCTCTTCTTTTTCTTCATAATTCCTTTGCTGAGTACTCCAGTGTACAGTTGTCTCTCAGATTAATGTTTATTATTTCGTTAATTTACTCACTCATTACCTCCCTCTCTCATTTTCTCGCTCATCAAACATTTAACAATAATAAATTACGTGCAGTTCACTTTGAAGAGGTCCTTCACATTCCTTGTAAGTTGTATTCCTAGGTATTTTATTCTCTTTGTAGCAATTGTGAATGGGTGTTCACTCCTGATTTCAACTCTCTGTTTGTCTGTTATTGGTGTATAGGAATGCTTGTGATTTTTGCACATTGATTTTTGTATCCTGAGACTTTGCTGAAGTTGCTTATCAGCTTAAGGAGATTTTGGGCTGAGATGATGGAGTTTTCTAAATATACAATCATGTCATCTGCAAACAGAGACAATTTGACTTTCTCTCTTCCTATTTAAATACCTTTATTTCTTAATCTTGCCTGATTGCCCTGGCCAGAAGTTCCAAAACTATGTTGAATAGGAGTGATGAGAGAGGGCATCCTTGTTTTGTGTTGGTTTCCAAAGGGAATGCTTCCAGTTTTTGTCCATTCAGTATGATATTGGCTGTAGGTTTGTCATAAATAGCTCTTATTATTTTGAGATATGTTCCATCGATACCTAGTTTATTGAGAGTTTTTAGCATGAAGAGGTGTTGAATTTTATCGAAGGCCTTTTCTGCATCTATTGAGATAATCATGTGGTTTTAGTCATTGGTTCTGTTTATGTGATGGATTATATTTATTGATTTTCGTATGTTGAACCAGCCTTGCATCCTAGTTATGGAGCCAACTTGATCATGGTGGATAAGCTTTTTGATGCACTACTGGATTTGGTTTGCCAGCATTTTATTGAGGATTTTTGCATCAATGTTCATCAGGGATATTGACCTGAAATTTTCTTTTGGTGTGTGTGTCTCTGCCAGATTTTGGTATCAGGGTCATGTTGGCCTCATAAAATGAGTTAAGAAGGAGTCCCTCTTTTTCTATTGTTTGGAATAGTTTCAGGAGGAATGGTACCAGCTCCTCTTTGTACCTCTGGCAGAATTAGGCTGTGAATCCATCTGGTCCTGCGTTTTCTTTTGGTTGGTAGGCTATTAATTACAGCATCAATTTCAGAAAGAAAATCCTAAGCAAAAGAACAAAGCTGGAGGCATCACATTACTTGACTTCAAACTATACTACAAGGTGACAGTAACCAAAACAGCATGGTACTGATAACAAAACAGATACATAGACCAATGGAACAGAACAGAAGCCTCAGAAATAACACCACATATCTACAACCATATGATATGTGACAAACCTGACAAAAATAAGCAATGAGGAAAGAATTTCCTATTTAATAAATGGTGTTGGGAAAACCAGCTAGCCATATGCAGAAAACTGAAACTGGACCCCTTCCTTACACCTTATACAAAAATTAACTCAAGATGGATTAAAGACTTAAATGTAAGACCTAAAACCATAAAAATCCTAGAAGAAAACCTAGGCAATATCATTCAGGATATAGGCCTGGGCAAAGACTTCATGACTAAAACACCAAAAGCAATGGCAACAAAAGCCAAAATTGACAAATGAGATCTAATTAAACTAAAGAGCTTCTGCACAGCAAAAGAAACTATGATCAGAGTGAACAGGTAACCTACAGAATGGGAGAAAAAGTTTGCAATGTATCCATCTGACAAAAGGCTAATATCCAGAATTTACAAAGAACTTAAACAAATTTACAGGAAAAACAAACAAACAAACAACCCCATCAAAAAGTGGGCAAAGGATATGAACAGACACTTCTCAAAAAAAGACATTTATGCGGCCAACAAACATGTGAAAAAAAAAAGCTCATCATCACTGGTCATTAGAGAAATGCAAATCAAAACCACAATGAGATACCATCTCACGTCAGTTAGAATGGAAATCATTAAAAAGTCAGGAAACAACAGATGCTGGAGAGGATGAGGAGAAATAGGGATGCTGTTCCACTGTTAGTGGGAGTATAAATTAGTTCAACCATTGTGGAAGACAGTGAGGCAATTCCTCAAGGATCTAGAACCAGAAATACCATTTGTCCCAGTAATACCACTACTGAGTATATATCCAAAGGATTATAAATCATTCTACTACAAAGACACATGCAGACATATGTTTAGTGCAGCACTGTTCACAATAGCAAAGACTTGGAACCAACCCAAATGCCCATCAATGATAGACTGAATAAAGAAAATGTGGCACATATACACCATGGAATACTATGCAGCCATAAAAAAGGATGAGTTCATGTCCTTTGCAGGGACATGGATGAAGCTGGAAACCATCATTCTCAGCAAACTAACACAAGAACAGAAAACCAAACATCACATGTTCTCACTCATAAGTGGGAGTTGAACAATGAGAACACATGGACACAGGGAGGGGAATATCATACAATGGGGCATGTTGGGGAGTGGGGGACTAGGGGAGGGATAGCATTAGGAGAAATACCTAACGTAGATGATGGGTTGATGGGTGCAGCAAACCACCATGGCACATGTATATCTGTGTAACAAACCTGAATGTTCTACACATGTATCCCAGAACTTAAAGTGTACATGTATATGTGTGTGTGTGCGTGTGTGCAATTCACTATGCTAAGGATGCAATATAAAGATGAAGGTCATAGACCTTAAGATTGAGGAGCTCACAGTTTAGGACACGCATTCTTATCAGGGTAATACGGCTTCCTCCAGTGGGTGAAAATTGATTCCTGGGGAACAAAAAGTCCATAATTTATGACCCCCCCAAGCTGGAAATCTTATTCCTTTGTATCCGTTAGCATTTACTTTCTGTCATTGGGTTTTCTTGGGTATCCCGTCAGCAGCATTGCCACTGAGTTCATGGAAAATACACAAAATATACGCAAGATAGTGCTGTGTAAGATCAGTGCTACAAAACTATGGTGATTAGGGGGCTGTGATTGTAGATCTTTCCCTCAATTCATTTTGTAATATTTAAGTTCTTTTGTGAGAGGTGGCCTATGTGTGCCTGATGGCTGCTATTGGCTGTCTTGCAAATGTTGTTTGTATTTGATCCTTAGTGCTTTGTCTTTGAGAATTAAAAAAGAATACTTTTGTATTGAAATGTATAAACCTGAATTATCATCTCAATAAATATTTTAACCTTGTATTAAAAATAAAGTAAGCCTTATACTTTTAAAATGTGGACCCAACATTATTACATGTTGTATATAGCATATGAATTTTGTACACTGGATAAATATATATACGGCAAATAAATAAAAAGTATATTTGTGTTGTTAAAATAGCACACTCTGGTTGTGCACATCCACAGGTTGATCATCACCACTGTCTTAGTCTGTTTTCTACTGTTATAACAGAATATCATAGATAGGGTAATTTATAAACAATAGAAGTGTATTTGGCTCATGGTTCTGGAAGCTGGAAAGTCCAAGGGCATGGTACTGGCATCTACGCAGCCGTTTGGTGAGGATCTTCTTATGGATGAAAGCAGAAAGGCAGATGAGCACACAAAGCAGAGTGAGGCAATTGGGCCAAACCCTCCTTTCTATCAAGAACCTACTCCTGTGATAACTAACCCACTTCTGCAGTAATGGCATTAATCCCTTCATGAGGAAAGAGCCCTCATGGCCTAATCACCTCTTAAAAGCTCTACCTCTTAATACGGTTACAATGACAATTAAGTTTCCAACATATGAACTTTTGGGGACAACACTCAGACAACAGCAGCTACCTAGTTGCAAGTCAATCATGTTTTGTGAGACTGAGTCATTATTACATAACCCATGGACAAAGTAGCAACATGATACTGATGATATAAGAAGTTGTAAGTGGGGCTAGATGTTAGATCCAGGTGACATGGTTCTGTCAGTTCCTGACTGGAGAGATTTGCTTTCATATTTCTTGCTGTTCTTCAACAAGACAAGCACATTCCCACCTCAAGACCCTTGGTGGGACTCATGGTTCCCTCTGCCTAAATAGCTCTTTCTCCCAGAGTATGGCTCACTCACTCATTTGGTTCAATATTCTGTTCAAATTTCATATGCTCAGAATGCATGTCCTGCTGGCTTCCAGCACTTTCAACCTTTTACTCCGTTGTTTGTTTGTTTTAACTTATGATACCTACCACCTCTTGACATTGAATTTTGTGTCTTTTTGGTTGGTTACTTTGTTGATTTTCCATCCCCCTCATTAGACTGTAAACTTCATAGGATGCGATCTTTTGTTTACAACTGTACCTCCAACACCTCCAAACTAGGGACTCAGTGTTGGGTAAATGTGTAAATTATACATGAATAAATAATGGAGCCCAAGTTCCATTCTTAGCTTTAATGGAACACAGCTTGAACATTTATTTTTCCTTACTTTAGGCAACTTTTCTACCTGGTAGTGGAAGTGAAGCATCTCAAAAAAACAAGCATCTCTTACTCTCTCTAGCTCTTTTTCTCTTATGCATCCCCCCTCCTCTCTTTTTTCCCTCTCTTGCTCCATCTCTCACACTTTTCATATTATCAGTGATTGATATGGTCCAGGCCCTGAGTGGATAAACCTCCTCAGAGGACCTGCTCCTAAGACTCCTCCTTTCTCTCTGACCTACTTAGAGCAAGTCTATAGCGGAATTTCCATGGGCACATAGTCTTTGAAGACGCTTTCTTCACCTGGTTGCAAGGGAGAGACACCCACCACTTGGCCACATACCACTGGGATGACCAAGGACCTCTGGCCCAGCCTGTGTACCAGGTCCTATTGTCAGGTGTGAGTTACTATGGGTTTGCATGTCTCATCTGAGTGTGATGACAGTCTCCTCCAGAACGGTCATGCAAAACATTTCTCCTGGAATATATTGCTCTAATCAATTTCAGACCTTGCCTTGTATGTCCTCGAAGCTTCCCAGAAATGTCTGAAAGACATTCCCATGAGATTCTGGCATGGGACATCAGAACACTTTGAAATTAAACTCCCTGATGAGTTTAGACATTACCATATACATATTTCTGGAGCAATCTAAAAGGACAATGTAATTTCTGTTGTAGGACTGGGGGTTGTGTTTATCTATCATGTGAAATGGCAGGAAAGGAAACACATACTGATTTTTGCAAATGTATACTTTTTATGGTCTCTGAAGAAATGAAATAAATTAGAAACCCCATTTGCTATTGCCATATGGAACATAGTGCAAGAAAAATTTACCAGCCTGCAAATCTGCAGTTTCTGGTCTTAAATCTTACCTATGAATTGTGTTTTTCTTCTTACACATGGAGATCCTTTGAACATTTAAATGGAGCACTCGCTTGTCCCAATGCAGATACCTTTTTCACTGGGTTAGATTGTTTAGATCCCTCTAGCCCATGAAGATTTTTTCGTTGTCATCCATATATGTTTTGGAAAAGTGAATAGATCAGTAGAAGAGATGTCAACCTGACATGCCTTTTGTGTTGATGGCATGGCAGTATAGCACACTAGTCAAAGAGTGAGCTTTGAGGTTGGGCAGACTTGGATAGGCATCCTGTATTCTCTACTTCCCCAATTCTGTCACTGGGAGCAAGTTATTGAAGGAGGTGGTATTGAAGAGTGATTAAGAACATGGGCTTCCACGTCTGACAGCTTGAGTTTAAATCTCAGCTGTGTTACTTATTCTGTGATCTTGAACAATTGACTTTACCTCTCTGTATCTGTTTCTTCTGTAAACTAATGCTTCCTGTACTGGATGAGGATTAAGTGAAACAATGCATATAAAGCTCTTAGCACAGTGTCTGGCACATAGTAAAGTGAAATAAATATAGCTGTTATCATAATAATCATCAGTAATACTAGTAATTGTGGTATTAGTTAAGATCATACAGCTACTTAGTGACGAAATCTAAAAGCAAAACAAAACAAAACAAAAAAACAGCCCAACAAAACAAAACAAAAAAACACCCTCTCACTCTATTCTCAGCCAAATGATTACTTTACTATGTCAAAATATGTCACTTTGGGAACACGTGGGTCAAGGAGTTAGATAAATGAGGGTGGAAGTGATGATGGAGTTAGTGATGATGGTGATTGGTTGAACCACAGCTTTCCTTAGAGCAGTGGGTCTCATGTTTGGTCACATGTTGGCATCATCTGGATGGTTTTCAAAAATACCAATTCCTGAGTTCCACCCCAAAGATTTTGATTAAATGGTTTAGAATGGTTTCCATCTGGGAGATGGAACTTTTAACATATGCCCCTGGTAATTCTAATGTATAGCCAAGGCTGAGAACTGCTGGTTTAGAGGTGCTTCTTGCGGCTTTCAGATCCTCAGTTACAATGGCCAAGCCAAGGTCAGGCTCCAGTGCCCCCAGGAAGGAAGTCAAGCAGGACAGTTTTATTCACTTGTTCCAGAATTATCTGCTTTCACAGGACTGAGAGGAGCAGCATGAGCTTCATTCACCTCACTGGGCATTAGGAGAGGAAGCACAAGAAGCTGGCTACCTCCCTACCGGAAGTTGCCAACTCTGGACTCTCTATGGGCACCTCTCTCTACACCTCTGTTAAAAACTAACTCAGAAGCGAAAATGCTCCCACATGGAGGCCTGCACATGTTTAAGAACATATTGTCTTGGAGATTGCCATGGGAAACCTGAAATGCCTGTGTGTGTGTGTGCGTGCAAGCATGCATGTGTGTGTATGTGAAAATGGAATCATTACAATCGATTTCCAGATCCCATATTCAACCATATTCAATATAAAATTGTTGAATATTATGTAGGGAGGGGACCCTGATTTGAAAGCACCTTAGAGTTGCTCTAAACCACCAGGAGGTACCATATTGCACACCTAGCTAATGGCTTTCTGTTTAAGAGGGCTAATCAAGTCCACATAAGGATTAGTAGTCATTATTTATCAATATATGGTACCCCTTATCCTCAGGGGTGAACAGTGGGGTGGCAGCCAGCCTGGTTTGAGAAAAGCTCACAAGGTTGAGTGACATTTTAAAGTTACGATGTGTCAAGCTGGAGAAAAGAGGCTCAGAATAGTGTCCTTGAGGACTGGGGAATTGAAACTGTAGTAACGAATCCAAGAGCTAGGGTTCTGGAGAAGGAACCAAGGTGTAGAGTCCAAATAGGGTGTTGTGATGCCAGGAAGGCAGAAGATGAGGGGTACAGGGGATCGAGAAACAGAAGGGGTCTTGGAAAGGTGCTGGCAAAATGGACCAATGTGTCTCCATTTGTAGGGAAAGTGGAAGCCAGAGTTAAGTGAACAATTATTATTATTATAGTTGTAGAGACAGGGGTCTTGCTATGTTGCCCAGGCTGATCTTGAACTCCTGGCCTCAAGTGATCCTCTTGCCTTAGCCTCCCAAAGTGCTGGGATTATAGGCAAGAGCCACCGTGCCCAACCCTGAAGTGGGCAACTGTATTTGTCCTTGTCTATGATTGTCTATGTCTCTGTGGTAAACTATTTGCCTTGTGAAATTACAGCTATTTCAGATAGCTATCTGAAGCTAGTGATTTTATCAATCCACTAATCTCTTTTAAGCCACCCTGAGGTCTTTTTCATGGATAATATGCCCTCTGGAGTCTTCTTTATTGAATCAAGATCTTGCTCTGTCACCCAGAAGGGCGTGCAGTGGTGCGATCATAGCTCACTGCAGCCTCAAGCTTCTGGGCTCAATAGATCCTCCTGTCTCAGCCTCCTGAGTAGCTGTGACCACAGGTGCACACCACCATACCTAGCTAGTTTTCTTTTATGTTTTGTGGAAAAGGGGTCTTGCTATGTTGCCCAGGCTGGTCTCGAATTCCTGGCCTCGAGCCATCTTCCTGACTCAGCCTCTCAAAATGCTAAGATTACAGGCATGAACCACTGCTCCTGGCCCCTCTGGAGTCTTCTCCCCACCTAGCTTTAGTTGCTGCTTCCCAAGCCAAACTCTGCCGTTCATCCTTCCAGGTGCACCTTCTTCTGAGGAGACACTTCTGCCCTTGCCCTGCCCGGGGCTCTCGACATGGGGCTGCTGTGCTGTGTCCTTGCTCCGGACTCTTTGTTTCTTCCTGCAGTCTGTTAAATCCCAGTGAACCTTCCTGCTGATAAGGGTGAATAAACTAATTTACACCGAGCTATGACAAATTTAGAAAAGCTTAACATGTTACTTCCCGTTAGAGTACTTGCATTTTTATAGGGAACAATACTCTAGGGAAAAAACTTTTAATAAAATAGAAGTGCGGGTGTCTGTCATTAGAATGGTGACAGATGAATAAAGAAAGATACCTTTGAAAAGGACTGTTTGAGAATTTTTAAAGTTATCATGGCCACTTCCTATGCCTCTGAATCAAGAACTGTTTAAATTCGGTTTTGTTTCTCCAACGTGCAGGCCTGCACAGAGGTTCGGGTAGGGCGAGGCGGAGAGGCACAGAAGGACAAAGCACACGATGGAGACTCAGACTCAGAAACTGGGGGCTAAGCTCGCGCTTGGGCACCCAGCAGCATGTGGCCCAGGCGATCTACCTGACCTTGCATTTTCATTTGAAAAATTAACTTGGCCAACATTTACCAGACACACACTGAGTTCTAGGGCTGTGCTAGCTAAGCCTGGGCATTCATGGAAAACAGTGTTTATTAGGAAAATGAATGTCTCATCACAATGCTCTTATAGAGGGACAGGCAAAGGGTGCTCAGAAAAGGAGTGGAAGAAATGCATTAACTTTGCAGGGGGCTGTCGGGGAGGTCGTTTCAGAAGTGAATATTGCGCTAGAAGACAGCTGCTCAATGACTACTGCCTGGTCGGCAGGATCAAGGAGCCCCAGAGTCACAGAGCCAGCGTGGATCCAGGCCCTGCCACTTACTAGCCGTGCAACGTTGGGGGCATTATTTAACTTCTCCGTGCCTCCATTTCCTCATCTGAAAAATGGGGATGATGATAGTATACATCCCATAAGTGGGAAGTAAGATAATAGGAATGAAATGGTTGGAATGGTGCCTGGCACATAGGAAATGCCTGTCTTTGTAATTTATTGGGAAAATGGTAAGGAGGTTTCCTGGCAAAGACAAGAGATTGAGGTAAGAGTACTCTAGGCATAAAGACTTGAGGAAAGGCAGGAATACAAAGAGAATGCTGTGTTTGGGGACTGGAAGATATGATAGGAATGGAAGACAGGTTAAAGTGTAGGCAGAGAGTGAGGGACAAGGCTGCAGGGGGCCAGTGAGGGCCAGACCTAGATAGGACCTGCAGGCACTCGGAGGAGGGTGGTCTCTACCCAGAGTACTGGGGCAGGCATTGGCAGTGGGTGACGGGGTTGGGGGATCAGAGAAGGAAGTCTCTGGCAGCTTCATGGAGGAAGGGAGCCTGGTAACAGAGGTGTGGGAAGAGCAAATGAAATAATGAGTGCGAATCAAGCTCATTTTAATCTGCAAAGTGCAAGGTGAATATGAGTGGCCCAGGGAGACCAAGGCACGGCTGGGAACTCCCCTGTAGCTGGAGGGTCCTTGGGCAAGAACTGTTCCTGTCCTGCCTGGGAAGGAGGTGGAGAGGACTGGGACAAGGCTCCCATCTCTTTCTGCCTGTGCTTGAGTTTATAGCAGGCTGCTGCAGGTCAGCAGACAAGGATCATCAGAAAGGACCCCGCCCTGTCCCCATCCATGCATGCTTTTGGATGGGAAACTCTCCATTACAGTTCTATATAGACTAAGGATGAAGGTGCTGGAAATAGACTGGATTTAAAACCACTTGTCTTAATTACTAACTCTGTGACCCAGGCAAGTTACTTAACCTCTACCTCCTTTGGCCTCAGTTTTCACATGCATAAAATGGGGTTTTACATGCACCATATAGCATGGCTATGAGGATTAAATGATTTAATATGTGAAAAGTACTAGAACGGTGCTTGGTACACAGTAAGTGCCAAATATAAAGTTATTAATTAAAATACATAGAATAATAATTGAACTTACTTCAAAATTAATTGTGTGCTTTGAAGTATTTAAGGCAATGTCTGGCATATTATACACCCTTAATTACGTTAGTTGCTACTATTACTATTCTAATGGATGCCCAGACCCAGGCAAAAACCCAGGGGTGAGGTAAAGGTGTGGATGGGAATGATATTTTCCCTGTTTTAGTAAATCTACTTGAACATGAACTTCACTTTGTTGCATTTCTATTTGAAGTTTACTTTGGGTATATTCATCATTTTTTTTTTTTCATTTACAGATTCTCACCTATACAGCTGCAATTTCCAATGTCCATCTATGAAGAAATATTTATCCCCACTCCCACCCCCATCCACAGGACAAGGCCGTTGTCTGCTGAAAGCGAGTTGAGTCCACTTCTGCTCTGAGACAGAAGGATGGACTAATGACCTCCTCCCACCCTAAAGATTCTTTTTCTAAAAGCAATATCACCATGACCTTTCTGACAAGTCAGATTCCCATCTCCGTGCCCCAACACCTTTCTTCCCTGACACTTCTCTCAGTTGCTTTGCAAGATACATGTAGGATCACTTCTCAGTTTCCTGGAGCTGCCCCTGGGTTTGGAGGGAGGGCGGCCATAGGGTGTCTTTGTTGGGATCTGTGGGGCACAGCCTCAAGAGGGAAGAGAAGGTGAACATTTACCTGAGGAGGAAAGAAGAAACCAGGCAAATGGGAAACTGGGAGAATCAAGACGTCCCTGTTGTTACAAGGGCTTCATGCCCAGGGCCCTCTTCCATGCAGAACAGCATGGCCACCCACAGGAGGAGCTAGCTTTCTCCAAGGGGCATTAGGGAAGCCGGTCTCAGATCCCATCTCTGCCTCTTGAACTACAGGATCTGGCACCATGTACTTAATTTCTCTAGCTGTCATTTCCTCATTTGTAAAATGAGAACACAACAACACATCATGATTGTTTATATGGATTCATGAGTTAATAGCTTTGTTTCTGCTTCTCAGACACATAAAATTTGTTCCCACCCCAGGGCCTTTGCACCTGCTGTTTTCTCTGCCCAGAGTGCTCTCCCTCTGGACTTTTGTGTGGCTATTTTTATTTCATCATTCAGGCTTCAGGGCAGATACTCTCTCCTCAAAAAGAGCTTTTCTGACCACTCCATCAAAAATGGCCATCCCTTGACACCTTGATCACCTAATTCCATTTTATTGTTTACATAACACTTATCACTACTTGAAATTGTCTTTACTTGTTTACTTGGATGTTACTGTGTTCCCTGACTACAGTATCAGTTCTGTAAGTACATATTCATCAACATACACCATGCTTGGCACACTGGATGAATCGATAATGTAGTAAAAGCACCTGTACATTCAGCACCTAAACCTCAATGATGTAGTTGCTATTTTTATTATTTTACCAGGTAAGGGTATCAGTTTTACCATTCTCTTGTTTTATTTCTAGCAATTCAGAATTCTCTAGACTTTTATCATAGACGACTTCAAACTATGTGCTATTCAATTCTGATAGAAACCCATTTTTGAGAAAAAATATCTATAGAGGCATGAAGTCCCTCTTTTTTAAATATCCCAAATGCTGCACCATCAGAAAAACTATAAGAACTTGCCCATTTCAAAGAGTAACTTAAGTTTCTTGCTTTGCTTTTAGCTTTCACTAAGGGATGCTGTGAAAAATCACTATAAGAATCATCTGCTGTTTGATCAATATTAGGGAGATGGTTCATTATAGCCTCAGGAACCACTATGAGAAACCCCAGTGTGAGAAATTCCTTTCAAAGTTCAACTCTAAGCAAAACGTTTGCTTCCTTTAGGGAGCTAGTAAGTATTTTTGTCTTCAAGAATTAGGTACGAGACCATATTTCCCTTTTCACTTCAGCTGCCAGGAAGCCCAGGGTCAATTTAACTCAAATGTAACCACTTTGTAAGCTTTAAGGGCTTGCATACTTACATTTTTTTCCCTTACTCTTTATTTCATGCTCTAATTCATCTTCAGTATAATTCATCTCTGGGAAAATAAAAAACATTTGGCTCATGAAATGGGCAGGTGCCGATGGAGGCTGGACAGTGAGAACCACAGTCTAATCATATCACAGTGACTATCTGGGGAGGGCACTGCTACCTGGCCTCTGGACACAGGCCCCTGACTCTATAGGTGCAGAGTCCTGAGAGGTAGTGTCTACCTAGTCAAGACCAGGCATATGCACAGACCCTCATAGCCAGGGAAGCAGTGCAAAGTGAGCATCTGAACTTTAAGGCATCTTTATGAGAGACAGCCCTGCCATTCACCCACTCAAACAGTAGGTAATTCCTCAAACATGGGAAAATGGTTTAGATATTAGACAGCTTCCAAAATATAACTGCTTATTAGAGTTTATTTGTATTCTATGGATTTTTTTATAGACCTCAAAGTTTTTGTGAAATGAAGTGAGACAGGAATAAACCAATAAATACGTAAAAGAGGTATGAATTTCTCCAGGCTACCAGGAGAAAGACGCTTTCATTTCTTTACTTTTCTAAATGAAAATCTGCTCCAGTTCCCATTCTCCAACGTTGGTGAGAAGATCAGTGTGAGTTACTTCCTGGCTCCATCTTCATTCCTTGGGCTGAGCCTGGGAGTCACAATTTTTAGGAAAAAAACGGGAGAGAGGATCCATTCTCAGATGAGCGCTCCACTGTGGTTACTAGGGACATGGGCGCTATCCAGATGCCTGCATCCATTCTGAGGTGGGCGATCTCCATGGTGACACCCACGCCCTCTGGGCCATCTCATGTGATATGTTGGTTGCAAACCGAGCCACTCTAAAGGAGGAAGTATTTTAGATACTATACCTTTTGAAACAGATTAAATCGGCTCATGCTGCGGTCTGGACACCAGAGGGCGCCATTAGCTTGGTTTCTGGACTCTGCTGCTGTGATCGGTACAAGAACCTGACAGATGTGACAGCGTCAAATAAAATCCAATCTTAATCTTTTCGATTCAGACATAGAGTACTCGGCTCCTTGCTGTGAATTAGGGTCACCAATAGTAAAATGGGGAAGAACTTCCTTGATTCCTTTTTTCTTTGTTTTTAAATTATTTATTTATTTATTATTTTTTGAGACGGATCCTCACTCTGTCGCCCAAGCTGGAGTGCAGTGGCGCGATCTCGGCTCACTGCAACCTCCGGCTTCCGGGTTCAAGCGATTCTCCTGCCTCAGCCTCCCGAGCAGCTGGGATTACAGGCATGCTCCGTCATGCCCAGCTTTTTTTCTTTTTCTTTTTCTTTTTTTGTATTTTTAGTAGAGACGGGGCTTCACCATGTTGGTCAGGCTGATCTCGAACTCCTGACCCCAAATGATCCGCCTGCCACAGCCTCCCAAAGTGCTGGGATCGAGCCCCTGCGTCCGGCCCCCTTTTTTCCCCACTCTTAAATAAGTAACCAAGAGGCTAATTTAAATGGTTTCCAAAGCACAAATTATTCCAGACATAAATAGTGATTCTGGGCATAGAAGCCCTGAACTTTGTACTAAGAATGAGGCAGGCTTTTAAATAATTTCAGTGAGAAGGTTCCCAGGCTCTGCCACTTTAATCGTCTCAGAGCCAGGCAGCAGATGCGCATTCTCTGCAGCACCGCAGCAGCTCTGGGACCATCCCCGGTCCCGCATTGTTCCCAGAGCTTCTGTTTGAAAGTGGCCCACCACCAGGACCAACAGCCAGCCTTCGGGTCCTTCTACTGGAAATGCATCATCTTTTTAAATCCGGTCACAGCCCGGGCAGGTTATGGAGAAAGCACGAGTTAAGCAAATGAAAACCACAAATAAGATCTCAGGGGGTGTCATTAAAGCTTTTGGTCCGCGGCTTTTTTTTTTTTTTTTCTTTTCAGGAGTCTCGCCCTGTAGCCCAGGCTGGAGTGCAGTGGCTCGATCTAGGCTCACTGCAAGCTCTGCCTCCCGGGTTCATGTCATTCTCCTGCCTCAGCCTCCCGAATAGCTGGGACTACAGGCGCCCGCCACCACGCCCGGCTAAACTTTTTTTGTATTTTTAGTAAAGACGGGTTTTCACCGTGTTAGCCAGGATGGTCTGCATCTCCTGACCTCGTGATCTGCCCGCCTTGGCTTCCCAAAGTGATGGGATTACAGGCGTGAGCCACCGCGCCCGGCCAGGTCCGTGGCTTTTTTGTTTTGTATAAATAGATTGAGCTGATCATAAATGAGTCTCATGGGGCTGTAAAAACAGGTCTTATCAGGGCATTCACTTGGAAACACTGATAGCAGTTATGGTTTTGAAAATAACACATTCTTTAAAATCCGTGATTCATACTCTATTCATTTATCCAACATTCAATTAATTACTTATCAAACACTGGCTATTTGCCACTGTGTCCCAAATGTGCCCCACTGGGGGATGAATTTGATGTGGTCCTTTGCCCTGGGACTGCTCTTGATCTTGCGGGAGACAAATACATGTCAAACGGAATTGCCGTGCTATAGGATGAGGGCTGGAATGCCAACCTTGCAACTGGAACATAGGAAGAGAACCAAGTCAGTATGAAACCTTAAAGGCACTCTTCTCCAATAATTCTGTACCTAGTCATTCATTCAACAGGTACTTATTACTCAGCATCTGGGTGTAATGTGTGAGGCCCTGAGCGCAGCAGTGCATAGAACAGACACTCTTCCTGCCCACATGGGGCTAACACTACCATCTTTCCTGTTGACGGGAAAGAAAGGCATTTTGGTTTCTCTTCTTTTCCAAATTCACAGAACCAAATAGGCGATATGTCTCTGAAGGAGGATCAGAAATATTTTTTTCTTCCTAAGGGCTACTGACTGATGGAGAAATGGAGGGAAGAGGAAGTGAATCCACGAAAGTTAAGTAGCAAGTTTCAGAAATTCAGCTTAAACAAATTTAAGCAGAAATTGGGATTTGTTGGAATGACATTTGGTATGGTATACAGAATGGAAAGATATCTGAACATCCTAGCTTCGAGGGGTTGATCTGGGGATGTTAAAGGCTGGAAGAAACTTTTTTTTTTTTTTTAGACGGAGTCTCGCTCTGTCGCCCAGGCTGGAGTGCAGTGGCGCCATCTCCGCTCACTGCAAGCCGCCTCCCGGGTTCATGCCATTTTCCTGCCTCAGCCTCCCGCCACCATGCCCGGCTAATTTTTTTTTTTTTTTTTTTTTTTTGTATTTTCAGCAGAGACAGGGTTTCACAGTGTTAGCCAGGGTGGTCTCAATCTCCTGACCTCGTGATCCACCCGCCTCAGCCTCCCAAGGTGCTGGGATTACAGACTTGAGTCAACGCTCCCAGCCCCGGAAGCAACTTCTGTATTAGTCGAGACTCTTTGGGTCACAAGTGATAGAAAGTCAACTAAAACTAGCTTAGGCCAAAAAGGGCAGGGATGAATCTTTGATGAACAGAGCTAGGGACTCCATGCCATCAAGACTCTCCTCTTACCTTAACCTTTCCGAGAGGTGGCCCCCATTCTCTCTGACGGAACACCAGCATTCTCTGAGGGGCTTCAGTCAAGGTTGCTGTTAGCTCTTTGTTGACTTTTGTCAACTGTGTCACTAGAGAGAAAAAGGACCATCTTCCCCAACTCCATTTAGAAAAATCTTGGCAAAGGGTTCTGATTGGCTCAGCACCTGTCTTTCTCCAAACCTAGACCAATCACAGGGGCTGGAGGGTAGGTAGAATACTAATGACCAGGCCAGCCTGGATCCTGGTCCTGGTCCTCACTCCCTATATAGGGCTGGGGTGGGAGGTGCTGGGGTTGGGGCAAGAGGGACTTTCCACAAAGATGAAGGTCTGGTCACCTAAAGAAGGGGTAAAAAGCACTGAATCAACAAAATAACAGCAGACTGCAAGTGGAAGATAGGTTGGGGAGGAAATTGTCAAAATTTACCAATGATTATTAAGTGCTGGATGCAAGCATTATATCTCACACATCTTAACATTTGCAATTGAACCCAAAATGTACCTTATTAAGAATTTCTTCCCCAAAGGTCTAAGGTGGGCTTTAGTTGGTCCTACAGAAAGAAGGAGAACAACAGTAAAGACTTTAATGGGGAAATCCATTTATAAATACGTGTTTAGTCTAAAAGGCAGTGTGATGAGAGAATTTAATTTTAAAATTTTATTATGACTATGTTTGGTTCAGAAAGAGAACTTGTATATGGCTTCTTGAGAGCTATCACTGGGGAACATCTCTTCCTTTTCAGGGGAGAGTCCTTGGAGAGTATTCTCAGATATGTAAATGTAAGTAGACATTGGCTACTTACTTATTGACTTGGGTGGCAGGTGCAATAGGATTGTATGAGGCCAAGGAAGGATGCTTTTTCTGGTACTCCTTAATACGCAAATCTAGCAGTTTGGTAGGCAGATGGGAACCTAGGCATAGGAGTAAAGGAGTTTGCTAGGAAGAAAAGAACTCAGGACTCACCACCCTTCCTTTCTGATGAGAACTTTTCCGATGGGCTGAGATGGTCTCAACAAAAGTCCACGTGCAGAAAGGACCCCAAAGGCCCTTGAAGAGCACTCATATGCAGGAAAGAGGGAGTATCATTTAGTCTAGTCCAATGTATATTTGAGCCTGGAAGGCAGCCTTGACCCTGACATCCTGTAAGAAAGGGCAGAGTTGGGAACCCCTGAGCACAAACATAAAAGCTTCACATCAGAGACCCCAAGGGTAGAGCATCCTTGGATGAGAGTAAAATACAGGAGGGAGGAGGAAAGACTGACTCCTTTAGACTCAATAAGTCTCTGAGGCTCTTGAATCATTTAAGTGAGTGGCAAAGAGGTAAAAGTAGGGAACCAACGAAATTGGCTATTCTGTTAAAATGGACAAGTGGGAGCTCAAATGATTACCTGAATATTTAAAAGAGATGAAGTCTTATTTGGATATCAGACTGATTAAGCAGTTCATACCAGAAACATTGGAATGAGTAAAATTTTGAAAACTCACAATAAAAAAGATCTTCAAGGTCAGTGCAATGGCTCATCTGATAATCTCAGCACTTTTGGAGGCCGAGGCTGGAGGATGGCTTGAGCCCCGGGCTTTGAGACCAGCCTGGACAGCACAGGGAGACTCTGTCCCTACAAAAAAATAGAAAAATGAGCCAGCTGTGGTTGGCACACCCCTGTGGTCCCAGCTACTCGGGAGGCTGAGGGGAGAGGATAGATTGGGCCCAGGAAGTCAAGGCTGCAGTGAGTTATGATCATGCCACTCCACCCTGGGTGGCAAAGTGAGACCTTTCTCAAAAAAAAAAAAAAAAAAAAAAAATTCATACTTCACCTAAGATTTGGAGCATGAACTTTGGGAACAATTATTTTTCAAGAATAAGATTGCCAATACAGAACCTAGAGCATTGCCTCTAGGGACTTTTAATGCCGTGTTATCCTAACACAACTATTGTGGAAAAACTGTTGTTACCTGTTCGATTATCTCCTTATGGACCACAAGTAATAAAATAGACAATAAAGTTTGAACAAACTCTTCTAATCCTTACTCTAAAATATCTACAGGACAAGTCAAGAATAGATGCAGAGAAAACAGAGAAAATGGAACATCTATCCAGGCATTCTGCTTAGGTAAGTATATATGTATATTGGAGCATGTTGTCTTGTCCAGTTCTCACTTTTTGCCTTGATGGAATCAGGTCAGCCAAATGTTGAAATGTACACTTAACTAATTTAGCTAAAGGCTTATAGACTCAGCCAAAACTGCTGTTTCGGGGGTTTTTCCTTAGCCATGATGAAGTTACCCATGTGATTTACATTTAACTTCATACAAGAGGTGTGGCCAGGCTGGCAATGTGCTAGCTAGCACATTGGGCTAGATAGCAAATATCATTAACAATAACAATAACAAATGCTGCATTGAAGAGTCCTGGAAGTATAAGCACATATTTTCTTGCTCAGAAAATTCTTTCAACATGCTTGGTTTTTATGAACTCTAAATGTCACATATTTAATAAATCAGTTTCTCAGTTAAGAAAGCTTATTAAATATCCATAGTAGTGAGAAGAGGAAAAACACTGTTAGAAACAAAACTTTAGAGAATCTGACTAGATCTGTTTCTGCTTTTAAAGATTGGGCAGCATACTTCATATCAGGGTAAGGGTGCCTTCCCAAGAATTTAATCTGATTCAGAGAAAAAAGGAGCTTTTGATTTCAGTGTATTTACAGGCTTCTATATATAATGACTGGAGACTGGCCATCATGGTTGAGTCTATTGTTGGTTGGCTCATTGCAATGGGCTTTGTGTCTCTTGGGTACCAATAGAAGAAGAAATGGGAAGCTTATTTCATTTACGTAATAAAGAAACAAGATTTTGAGATGTCCTGGGCAGTCTGTGAAGAAAGGAGGGAGTAGGAAAACTGGGCAGAGATGATGGGGATGGCAATCGGAGATGACTTCTGAGAAGGTCACAGAGGTGACCCAAATGAGGATGGCTTAAGAACAAAGACATCTAGGCCAGGTGCGGTGGCTCACACCTGTAATTCCAGCACTTTGAGAGGCCAAGGAGGGCGGATCACCTGAGGTCAGGAGTTTGAGATCAGCCTGGCCAACATGGTGAAGCCCTGTCTCTACTAAAAATACAAAAAATTAGTGGGGCGTGGTGGCGGGCACCTGTAATCCCAGCTACTCAGGAGGCTGAGGCAGGAGAATCACTTGAACCCCAGAGGTGGAGGTTGCAGTGAGCTGAGATCCCGCCCTTGCACTCCAGCCTGGTGACAGAGCGAGACTCCGTCTCCATCTCAGAAAAAAAGAAAGAAAGAAAGAAAAAAAAGACATCTGGCCGGGCGCGGAGGCTCACACCTGTAATCCCAGCACTTTGGAAGGCCGAGGCAGGCAGATCGCAAAGTCAGGAGATCGAGACCATCCTGGCCAGCATGGTGAAACCCCGTCTCTACTAAAAAATACAAAAAATTAATCAGGCGTGGTGACGGGCACCTGTAGTCCCAGCTGCTCAGGAGGCTGAGGCAGGAAAATGGTGTGAATCCGGGAGGCGGAGCTTGCAGTGAGCCTAGATCGAGCCACTGCACTCCAGCCTGGGTGACAGTGCGAGACTCCGCCTCAAAGAAAAAAAAAAAAATCTAATGTTGGATTTTGAGTCATCTGCTGGGCTTCCACCTTCAGTAGCTGCCTGACACAGGTGGCATTCTTGTGTACTGTGGGGAGCCAGAGGCGAAAACAATGACAACTGCATTCAAGGCAAGATTGCAAGAAGAGATGGTCATAGAAGGACAGAAGAAAGTGAAAATTCAGCATAAGTTTGGAATAAGAGGAAACTGGGAGAAACATCATCTTCCAAGAATCCCCAGAAATACCAAGGACAGAAAGAATACTAGTTTTCCCACTTATGTGGGATAGAAGCTGCAGATACTTTAAAGTGAAAGATTAAAGAAATATTGAGGTGGCAAGATTGACCGGCACCCACACCTGTTTGGCCCTTGAGTCATGATACTCTCAGGCACGCTGCTAGCGTTTTCCCATAGGCTTTTAAATTTATCAACTACCTGGCTCAAAAGCATGTTAGTGTACCCTGAGGCTAACTGGTCTGGATTGAGTTTTTCTAAACCAATAAGTTTCAAGAACAGTGATTTGATGGGGGCAGGAGAAGAGGACAAGAAATAACCAGGTTAAGTTTGCTATCTGTATATTTTAGTTTTATAAAAGAGAGTCTCAAACGGAAAAAAAAATCACATTGAACAGTTGCCATGAAGATCTCCTTCAGTTCTTTGTGGGAGGGAATGGCAGCTTGAATTAACTGGCCTCAGTTATTGGTTTTCTTTCATCTCCAGCCATTTTATAAGAAAGATAACCACAGGACTGTAGTAATTATAGAGTCATCAGAGTGATTTGCCAGAGGTAAACCTAGCTGGTGGAGTACTAGGGATTCTGTAAACATTTTGTCAGTTTGCACATTTTGCAGACAACTTTTAAGGAAACATCAGTTTGTTTAACGGGCTTCCTTGGGTGAGCTCTGTCCTCAGAGACACTGACTCTAGCTTTTAATCCCTCTTTCATTTAAGCTGATGCTGTTAATATTTTTCAGCCATCAATCATGTGGCCAGTGCACCCTGTCCTTGTGGAAATTTGGAGGCTATGGTCAGGGCTCTGACCTGGTCAGCCAGTCACAGTAATCGTTTCCTAGAAAATGGTAGCAATGAGCAGCCTCTGCCTGCAGATACACTTTTCCCTCACTCCTCCTTTCTCCTGGCTCTTTTGCCTGGAATGTAAGGTGGCTGAAGCAGATGAGTATCCCGGGGAGGATAAATATAAAAGGCCATTGTTGATGAAACCATTTATTCCAAAGGAATTAAGAAGGTTGTTCCTCACAAATTTTCTAGCTATATATCTAACCATGCTAAAAAGTGTTAGAGAACAATTCTAAAGAAATGTTTTTCAAAAAAAAAAAATTAACCACATTTCTAGTAAGAATTTTATGGACAACCCACAACACACACACACACACACACACACACACACACACACACACACACACCACTCAAACAAATTTTCCAAAAGAACACTTGTACTATGTTCAAGGTATTCTGATTCATTCCATTCCATTCCATTCCACTCCACTCCATTCCATTCCATTCCATTTCATTCCACTCTATGCCATTCCACTCCATTCCATTTCATTCTACTCCACGCCATTCCTTTCCATTCCATTCCATGCCATTCCATTCTATTCTTTCTGTTCTGTTTCATTCTATTCCATTCTTTCACTTCAAAAAAAATTTGTGGTCATTATTCGTTACTCTGATATAATAACCCACTACTATGTCACAACCCACAGTTTGTGAAAAACTACAATCTAGAGCATTTGGCATTGCGTCACCACATTGAAATTGTCCATTTGTTTTCAATCCAGCATGCCTGGACAGTGATTAGAAGGCATCAGTTGTAAGCTCTGCTCTCTGATCAGTACCCTCAATCTTTTTAAAAATCTGTTTAGTCATCCTGCAAAAACTCATTGTGAACTTCATGAAGTTCATGAACACCCACCCTTTTATTACCTGGTTGAATGGTAGTCAGGAGACATGGCTTTTCAACCCAGCTCTGTCACTATGTGAGACTCTGCACAGAACCTAACCCTGAGCGTCATTCCTCTCATCTGTAAAATAATAGTATTACTAACAGTAAGATGTTTCTATGTGCCAGTCAGTATTCAGAGTGTTTTACATGCATTAGTTCATTTTATCCTCACTGCAAACTTGTGTGTTAGATGGCATGTTGATCTCACATTATAGAAGGGGTTAAGAACAGAAAAAATTCTGTAAGATGCCAAGGGTGTATAGCTTCAATGGTAGCAGCAGGATTTGTGCTTGGGTAGCCTGAATCATTATTCTACACTGTCTATTTTGAGTCAATTATACTGGGTGATCTCTTAGGCCTTTCTAAGATCTGACTTTCTGTGATTCTTCTTGTCATGGTGGTTAGGAGTTTCTCAAAATGTAGTCTCACTAAATTTTCCTACCTATAGTTCTTTTGGGAGAGTTCTGTGCTACATGGCTCTAGAGAACTGTTACTTTAATAGGATAAAACCCCAACCATTGCTTCTTACTCTGGGAAGAGATGTATGTATGTTCAGAGGTGGTCGGAGAACATGGAAGGCAGAAAAGCCGATAAAATCACTCAAGGGGTTTATTTTTCTTCTTTATCTTTCAGATCCACATACACCCGTCCTGCAGGACACATCAGGAGCTAGGGCAGAGGGGGGTGCCATAAAACGTGCCTGTTACAGTTAGGTGCAGATGGTGGAGAGGAGGCAGGCAGGCCAGCCTTCCAGATGAGGCACATGTGTTTGCAGAACACAGGTGGCAAGAAAACACATGCAGACTTAGAAGGATCCACAACATCATGTGGCTCAATTGCCAGATCTCTGCTTAGAAATAAGGGGAGATGCAGTTAGGGCTAGAATGTATTGGCCACAGTAGATGCATTGGCTCATGCCTGTAATCTCAGCTACTCAAGAGGTTGATGCAGGAAGATCACTTAAGGCAAGGAGTTTGAGACCAGCCTGGGCAACATAGCAAGACTCTGTCTCTAACAAACAAACAAACAAACAAACAAAACCTAAAGCAGACCTTGAGTGCCAACAGAAGCCAAAATGCTTATGGAAGAGGCTTATAGTATTAAAATTATAATTTCAGATATTATTAATTTATATTACACTCCTAAAATGATAGTCCTGGCAAGTTACATACTGGCCTAATATTGCTAAGATATGAGCTAACTTCTAAGAGAGGGTCAAACTGAATGCATGGCAGCCATATGAACCTTCAAAAAGTGCAGCAAGGGAATTGTAGTGTTGGCTACACTACACCCAACCATAAAAACACACCAATACAAGGAAGGAATCTGTATTTATTTGATGCCATATTTAAACAAATACCAAATAATAAAATCCTTATGGGACAGACAATGTTTAAAGAAAAAATTTTCCCCCTTTCAGGACCACTGTGGGAAAATAAATCTATCAAGGGCCACATTTAAATAAAAGGAAAAGTAGATTAGTTTCAACTGGTAGGAATTTTTTTAAAAGGAAAATATAAGGTTCAATTCATTTGGTCCTTCCATTAGGGTCAATGTGAATGGAAAGTTTTAAAATGTGCTTCAGTCCCAGATGTTAGCTAGTTAGAAGAGAAAGGATAGGAAGAGAGCTGGAATGAGAAAGAGAAAAAGTAAAGGCTGGGAGAAAGAGGAGGAGGCGGGAATGAAAAGAGGGAGGAAGACGGAGAGAAACCAGGAGTGGAGAGGAAGACCGCTAGTCTCTAAGGAGAGAAGAAAGAGAGCAAATGATGAGAGAGGCCCTGCTGGATTGGAAAGTCTCAGGGAGCTAGGGAAGGGAAAATAACAGGAGGCCAACTCCTAACTCACCCCTTTTTATTTTCTTTAAATTGCTAATGGGTGGATTCACCACTGTTCCTGCCACTCTGATTGTTCTTTAATATTAAAATGGTAGCATTCTCAATAATTATAAATGCACTAACCTCCACCTCTGTGACTTTTTTCTACAGTGAGAATGTGTAGAGGTGAACCCATGGCTTTATCTGAAATCTGTCTATATTAGGTTGCACAACTTCCTTTATAGGAGGACAGCACTTTGAACAAATAAAGTCTTGTTGAAACACCTAAAGCAGCCAGAATTATTCAGACAGAAAAGGAAAAATTGGTCATGAGTTCATAATAGTCTTCAAGTAAGCAAATTGCTCTATATGGATTATAATTCCTGTTGTCCTTGCTGTGCAGGAGATAGAGGACAAGAGAAAGTGAAGGTCAATTCATGTCAACACAGATACTTAAATAGATGATACAGATTGATAACTATGTCATGTGTGCCTCACCCAGTGGCGTATACCTAACAGCATTTAAAGTATGTAAATACCTGTATTTGACACCTGTAAATATCAAGTACCTGAATATCTCTACATCATGCTTACCCAGCTCAGAGGGGAATATCTAAAAATATGCAAAGCATGAAAATTATCTTCACAGTCCTCAAATTTTTTGGAAAGGACGGACATTCAAATGGATACTCTTTGGAGAACAGTACAGGAAAAAGTGCTGGTGTTCTAAAAAGAGTTCTGGATTCGTGACTGGGGGCTGGGACTCTCAACTTGATGAACTTCACAAGCTTCAGTAAGTCTCTTACCAGTTTCTACAGCCATAGTTCTTCATCTCTAAAAGAAAGGGCTGGACCGTGTGATTTGTATAGTCCTGTCCTGCCCTCACGAGCCATGATTGTAACATGTACACCATAAATGTGGCAAGATTCCAAGAAAGGAATACAGCCACATAAACATATGGGACTGTCATTGTGCCTGGATCACCACCACCACCACCACTCAGGCATCATTATTTTTGACCTGAATACTTTTTTGGTATCAATAACATTTTGTTGAAACACATATATTTCTTGAAAACTTAAGCCTGGAATCAATTTACTCTTGGAGAGGTAGATACTAGGCATTAATTGACAGTCAAGAGAAAGACACACTGGGAACATGATGATTCTGGAAAGAGAAAGCAAAGAGGAAAAATATAAATTTTAACTATTTCAGAATTTTTCCTTCCTTGGAGGCCTGTTGAACATTGGAATGGGCACACCAGGAACTTATATAATCAATTTTTCATACGGTGCTTAAAAATCTCCATCACAGGGAAGGAGAGTATTAGGAGAAATACCTAATGTAGATGACAGGCTGATGGGTGCAGCAAACCACCATGGCACGTATATACCTATGTAACAAACCTGCACGTTCTGCACATGTATCCCCGAACTTAAAGTATAAAAATAAAAATAAAAATAAAAAATCTCCAGGCCGGGCGCGGTGGCTCACACCTGTAATCCCAGCACTTTGGGAGGCCAAAGCGGGCAGATCACGAGGTCAGGAAATCGAGACCATCCTGGCTAACACGGCGAAAGCCCGTCTCTACTAAAAATACAAAAAATTAGCTGGGCGTGGTGGCGGCAAAAAATTAGCTGGGCGTGGTGGCGGCGCCTGTAGTCCCAGCTACTCAGGAGGCTGAGGCAGGAGAATGGCGTGAACCCGGGAGGCAGAGCTTGCAGTGAGCAGAGATCGCGCCACTGCACTCCAGCCTGGGCAACAGAGCGAGACTCTGTCTCCAAAAAAAAAAATCTCCTTCACATATTAGTCCTTTAATAAAATAGCTTAGCAAATTCTAATATTTACTGAAACAGTCTTATCTAAGGAAAAAATTAAAGTGAGAAATTCAGGATGGTTCACATGATACAGCTGGAGAGACAGAGTCAGGTTTTCATCTCAAAAGGACTAACAAAACATTCCCCTTGACATTTCTGTAAATAAACAACAACAACAAAAAACACTCAGTTATGCTTATTAACAAAGTCTATGCAGTGAAATGAAAAAGCCAAAATTGTCAACAAAGCTGTCTAAAAAAGTTTTGTCTTTAAGCATATATTTTGCAAGTGGACTTTTTTGGAAAATTTTTATTAAATCTGTGTACTTTTTATTGTGGTAAAATAGATACGATGTAAAGTTGACTGTCTTACCCATTCTTAAAGTGTATAGTTCCGTGCCTTGGGTACATTTACCCCGTCGTGTAACCGTCAATTCTGTCCTCTTCAGAACTTTTTCATCTTCCCAAATTGAAATTTTGTACCCATTAAATACGAATTCCCCATTTCCTCCTCCCGCAGCCCCTGGCAACCACTATCCTACTTTCCATCTCTGTACTTTGTATTTAAGATCAACTTATTATAACTTGCAGCTGTGATATTTCATAATCTTAGCGTTTGAGAAGAAAAGTCACAGAAAGGTTTTTTGAGAAAGGTAGGGTTTATCCTGACTTTTCAAACTCTTAAATCCCATACTTACTCATTTAAAAATAAAATTTCAACCATTTCTAAGACTTAAAGTATTTATTTAGTTAATTCTAAACAAATAGGCAACAAATTTGTGGGTTTTTTTAAATTCCTAGAAACAGACACATTGTAGTACTGTTTTTTAAAAAGCACATACAATTGTTACATCAATCATTTTTATTTGAGTAAGATATATTGAAACTACTCCGCACAGGCATATGCCCTAAATATTAACATAAAATATAGGAAATTTTAAAATTATCAAGAAAGCATTTGACACGTTTGATTGAAACTTAATTGCTCTTTTCCATTTCTCTCATGAGTAAAACCTGGTAAGTTAACTAATAGACAAGAGAGCAATAAACAACGGATACTGTTATCATTTTGCTAATACTATTTAGAGCTCTGAAGTAAAAATAGATTATGATAAATTGATAGTAAATGTGACATTCTCAGTGTATGTAAATAAACCTTGAATTTGAGAACCTCTGTTTTCCCAGAGCCCTAGTAAATACACTTTAAACAAAGATCTCATGTAAAGTAGCCATATGCTTATAATTATCCAAACATTGTAGATCCCCTGTGTGAAATTTCACATCTTTATTGCTTCTATTTTAATGTTTACAAAGTTGGTAGTAATTTTTCAAACCAAATCTGATCCTAAACAGGAAAGACAATTTCCTATATGATTGTTATTCTCTATGCAAGATTTGGCAAGGATCAAATCATTCCTAGAATTTAATCATCTTTACTCTCATAAGCACCCTAGACGCTCATTTGAGAAGGCACTTCGTCTGTTCAATTTAAGTATCCCAATACCTATTAGCAAACTGCAATGTGTTTTTAATCTAGAATATTTGGACAAGCATAAAACATGTCAAATCATTACAGAAGAAAAGTGTTGCCCCAAATTCACAGTGAAATAGAGTAAAAACCTTGCTGTGTCAAGCAAACAGCCATTTTAGAGAAGTCACTTAAAGAAAAAAAGAATTTTTAAGAGAATGTAAAAGCTAGTTAAACTAAAAATTTAAAGTGTAACTCCAAAAAAATCAAGATCGAGAACTACTAAAATTAACAAAGAATTCTTCAATATTTAAAAAATCTAAATAGTTGACTAATAAGCACCATATTTACTTATATCTGTGGTAAGAATTTACATACATTAATGTATAATCTGCACAAAAAACCTTAGAGGGATATACTTTCAACTCTATTTGAGGTGACAAAACTCACAGAAGGTTTTGAATTCACATAGCTAGGAAGTGACAGAGCTGAGATCTGAACCCATGACTTGAAGCCCCTCATTTAACATCCATAGTGTATAAGAGATGTTTGCAGTCGACTTCATTCTGATGACATTTCTGTCTTTCTTTCAGATTATAAACAGGCCCAATTCCACCTACTTTTAGAGATCAAGGCAGATTAGCCACATTTGGCCTGGTATGGCTGTAGGCAATTAAATACACCTGGTTCACATGGAGAATGAAAATTATTTGCTCATTCGGAATGAGAATCATTAATTTGAAAATAAAATGGCATAGTATGCATTTCCTTTACAGCTTTCCCTTTAAAATCAAAGCATTTCTTGAAGTTCTTGGCAGGTAACTCGCCCCTGTTTCATGGTGTAGGCCAGAGGTGCTCAAATCTTGGTGTTCATCAGAATTCCCTGACAGCTTGTCAAAACACAGATTGCTGGGCCTTAGCACCAGAGTTTCTGACTCTGAATCCGGGTAAGGCCTAAGAATTGGCATTTCTTTTTTTATTTTATTTTATTTTTTCATTTTTGAGACAGAGTCTTACTCTGTCGCCCAGGCTGGAGTGCAGTGGCACGATCTCGGCTCACTGCAAGCCCCGCCTCCCGGGTTCAGGCCATTCTCTGCCTTCCGAGTAGCTGGGACTACAGGCGCCCGCCACCACGCCCGGCTAATTTTTTGTATTTTTAGTAGAGACAGGGTTTCACCGTGTTAGCCAGGATGGTCTCGATCTCCTGACCTCGTGATCTGCCCACCTCAGCCTCCCAGAGTGCTGGGATTACAGGCACGAGCCACCGCCCGCGGCAAGAATTGGTATTTCTAACAAGTTTTCAGGTGATGCTGATACAGCTGCTCGAGGAGCCACACTTTGAGAACCACTGGTGTTGGCGAACTACAAGATGGTTGGACATCTATGTCCCCTGCAGTGGAACCAAAGAAAGGCAGTGACTGGGTTGCTTTGATTCCCCCAGTGAGTGTTGGTGCTTCTTTCAATATCCAGAACTAAAATGCCAATTCCTACCCATCTCAGTGCTGTCATTCTGGTGGCATGCATGGGACCGACTGAATCTCTGATTTGCCTTTCACTGAGACCCCATTCAGCTGGTGGCGGGGGGAAGCCGAGACCCAGAGTATTCTGTCATCTGGCACAACTCATTTCATTTAACTTCTCTGTAAATTATTCTGCCAAGGAAACAAACAAACAAAAGAAATGGAATAGTCGGTCTCAATATAAATTAGGGAAAACAGAGGGTATTAATAGGGCTGATACCTCCCAGTCTAAGAGATAAAGGGAAAGCTGTATTTTATGTTTATCCGTCACAGGGTTTTTTGTTTTTTGTTTTTTTTTCCCCTCTTCTTCCACTTTCCTGAAGCAAACAGTCTTTACCTTTCCTCCTGCTGCTCAAGACTTCACACATTTTTCACCCTGACCACCCTTTGAGGAACACTGCCCAGTACTCTAAGCCAATAGCTTTCATTTTCTTTTCTTTTTCTGAGGGACTTTTTGCAGAAGAAATTTGATGAAGCTGACAAAAAACAGACAAAAGCAGGACTGCTCAGGCTGAAGCAAGTGTGAGTAACTTGAGGTGCACCTGATTGGTTTCTTCCTTATTCTTCTTGCCAGAGGCTCTAGGAGTGCAAAGGAACAGAATTTAAAGCCCAGCCCTTTCTGTCCTCTTATAATCAAAATCCACCAGTCTTAAGTCTCATTACTTTTAGACCAAATAGGTGTCAGCTAGCCAGTCTTATCGGATTACTAGTTTATTTGGAAGAAGCTAATAGTGGTAGTAAAATAACCAGGAGGGATCCTACTAGATAATGTCTGTATTTCAACTGGGGTCTTATAAAGAAAGTACCTTAAAGAAGTGAAATTTTTGCAAAATTTTAGGTGCTAAGACATCTTTCTAGAGTATATTTCCAGAGCCCTTAAAGCATGGTTACTTCACGGCTAGGTAGAGTCCATACCAAAGTCCAACATCCTCAGTCATTGTTATAAAAGTTGTCTTTGGAGTGACATCTGAATGAAAAATAAAATAATAAAAGATATAAACTCTTCTATTTATTTAAGAGAATCTTCTCTCCCTAGATTAATGTAAAATAACAATTTTAAAACAACACCAGCACCGATTTGAGATACGAGGACAATTCTATTTGCTTTTGGTCCTGTATCTCTGGGTGGACAGATCTCTCATTTATGGATGTTTTGTTGCCAAATGATACACATACCTTAGGCATGACTCTATGATTTCTTAAAATTATGTTAATAGATGCCACTATGCCTTGCTCAACTTTGAAAGTGCCTGTAAGCATGCTCCAGTCCAGTACTGTTTTGGTTCTCCACAGGTAACTCCCTCGGCGTCCACAGGGGGGCAGGAGATACCATACTGCACAGTTGTATGTCTTTCTATCTGTTGGTGTAGAAAAACCTAACCACTACCAGAATGCCACGGTGCCCACCTCAGACCTTCTCAAGAAACTTTCACCTTTCTAACATTTTTCACAGATAAAGTTGTTTAAGAAATTATTAGAAAATCTAAGATTAGACCAAAAATTTAAATTCTGTAGCACTGGTTCAAAGACTCAAAATGTTCCTTGAAGATCTTAAAAGCAGATTTGGACTTGTAGTTTGCTCTTTGTATTTTTATTTTTCACACACGCACACACACACGCACACACACACAGAGAGACAGAGAGAGAGAGAGAGAGAGAGAAAGAGAGAGAGAGAAAGAGAGATCGAGAGAAAGAGAGAGAGAACATGAGTGCAAAGGCTTTGGTGTGGTCTCAACATTGGGATGGATTCCTATCTGAAACTATCTGAAATATACCCACTGCAGAGGAAGAGATCGGACACTGTATGCTACTGTGGGTCATTGTCATGATATTTGAAATATATTTTTATAATACAGGAGAAGCATTCGTTTAGGGGTCAGAATGTTTTGGCTCCTAATCCTAGTTACATTTCTGACTAGTTTAAAACCTCGGGCTCTCTCCACTGAGTTTGTCTGCACCTCTCTTTCCTCACCTGTAAAATGATTGCTGCAGCCCTTTCAGGCAAAGACCAGCCAGAACTTTTCTTGCAAAGACCCGAGGCTGATAGCAATGACGGAAGGTAATGTCAGCCCCAGGGGAATCCTGAAGGACAACAGACGACGACCTTTGTGGTCCCTGTTTCAGTGTCATTTACTGTTCCATGTGGCTCCATCTAGCATGCTGAGAGGCCCTAAACCACAGTAATAGGCTCATTACTTTGTTTCCTGTTTACTGATAACTTGTAGCAGATAATAATTGCTGTGGGCAAAATGAAGAGAGAACATAGAGTTGCCTCTGCAGGCAGGAAACATACAGTACTTATTGGATGGAGGGTCTGAAACTATAAAACTATGAAACATTGTTAACTAGGCACCATACTGATAGAAATTAAAATATTGATAACACAAACCACAAGTTTTGTTTCCTGAGGGAAGGGATGGAAATAGATCACAAGGAGGGTGCTTTCCTGGATGACACTTGAGAGGCAGACATGCAGAACAAGACACAGGGCAGGCCAAAAAAGAACACGTGCATCCCATGGGCTACAAGTAGGCAGAGGAGAAATGTTGCTTCTGCAAATGAGAAATGAGGAGTTTTGAGTCTGTGGTTTTGCAGGGATGGCATTTGCAGGCCAGCAGAGGGGCAGTGAAGACCTGTATTGATAGGCATGGGGGAGAGACATTGAAGGCAGTGGACTTGGTTGTAAAACGTTAAGTGACAAGGGCGGAATCCATCGTAATATCTATCCCTGGATTGCAATAATATGAAAAGGATATGTGCATAACAAGTAAAGAAGGAGTGGAAGGGAACCCAAAAGGTAAAAACATTTGGATTTGTTGTAGTGGCAAGAATCTGAGAAATAATTTTTTCTTTCAGTTTCATCTCCTTTTATTTTATTTTTATGGTAAATATTAATAAGCCATTTTAAAGCACAGAGAGAGGAGGGAAGAAAATGTTACAGTTAAAGCACCTTCGAGTATAAGGTCTCGGAACTTGACAACCTTGAAACCAAAACTAGGGGACATAAGTAGAATTGGGATAGGGCCAGAAGGGGCATCCATGGAGACCCAAGGGAGAGCAGCCAAGCTCAATAGCCCAGTGGTTAAGAGGCCAGACTCTGGAGTAGTGTGACCCTGGACCTCAGTTTCCCTATCTGTAAAATAGGCATAATACAGCACTTATTTCAGGATTGCTGTGAAGATTAAGTAAAATAATATTGGTGAAGGGCTTCAAACCATGACTGACACACAAGTTCTCTGTGGGTGCTTGCCATTACCTGGAGGAGGCCAGTGTCCGTGGTGGAGGGCATATCCCAGACCTTAAGGAAGTGAAAGGAATGAGGGGAGCAGCAAAACTCCCTCCCCCTGCAGGCTGTCATGTGAGTGCTCCCTGCAGGACAGAAGAGGTGATGAAAAAGCAAAAGGAAGAAGGGGGAAGAAAGTGAGAGGGAGGAGATTAGAGAGACTGGGAGCACACACAGAAAGTAGCATGGCGGAGGAAGCAGCCACCTGAGATCAAGTGGAACCATAAAGAGAAGAAAAAAGCAAGAACTGAAATAGAGAAGTTGGGCCAGGAATGACTGTCTATGCTGTAGTGGGAAGAACCTTGGGATTGGGGTGGGAGCCTGGATTCTGTCCCTTGCTGCATAATCTCTTGGCAGAGTGGCCTTGGAAAAGTCACTTGTCTCCACTGAGTCTTTTTTTTTTTTTCCCATCCGTGAAGGTGAAAATAGTCAACGCCAACCTCACAAAGCTGTTGGCACGATTAAAGGAGGGTACTATATGGTTGGTGCCTGAGCACCCAATCAATACTCAGGGAAAGTCTTCTGTCCATAGCAGTCCAGGGCAGAGAACTGTGGCAGACAGAAGCAGCGCTACGCTGCCTCGCCTTTCAGCGTGCAGGCCCAGGAATGAGCGAGGCAGTGGGCGGGGAAGACAGGCACGGGGAATCTGGGGACAGATAAAGGAAACTCGTGATGGGGCGAGGCTGGGCTGAAGAGAAACAGATTGGGGTAGAGCTGCAAAGGGAGGGGTCCACTGGAAGCGGGGGGAGGCCGGGAAGAGAGAGGGTGGGAAGACAGTGTGAGATGGGAGGGCAGTGTGAGAAGAAAAGCAGGCTGGGGAAAGAGGGATTGGAATGCAGAAGGAACTTGGGGAAGGAGGAAGTCCTGCAGGCGGGAGGGAAAGAAGAGAGGGAAAATGGGGATGCAGTGGAGGCGGGGGACAGGCCGCGAGAGGGAGAGGATCCCCGGAGCCGACGACGAAGTGGAGCAGCTAAAGTCTGCGTCAGAAGAGGTTGGGGACTGCGAGAGGAGAGGCTGGGGCCTGCAGGGGAGCGCAGCAGCTTTTAGCATCGATCCAAACTCTAAAGACTCGTGGCCTTTGCCTGACCTCGAGGGTCGGGAATAGACGCCTGTCTTTGTGGAGAGCGATACCCCACCGAGAAAATGGGGCTGTTCCGAGCTGGGCCCTGCGCCTGGCCCACGGAGAGGCTTCTCAGGCTCGGGGCTGGCCCCTGAGGGGGCGCGAACGGCAGGCCTGGCGGTTGGGGCCGAGGAGGGAAGGTACCACCGCCCCGAGGCACCGCGCAGCTTGCAGCAGAGGCGCCTGCCCCAAGCCGTCTCTGGGGGGCGCCACCGCCGCTTCCCTCCTCCCCGGCCGCTGGCTCCCAGGAAGGTGGAGGCGGCTGGCGGGGACCGAAAGCCGGGGCCGCGCTGCGGAGGGACCGCACCTCCGGGAGTTCGAGGGGGACCCTGGCGCGGTGGGCCAGCCTTTACTCCTCCGCCATGGGCCGGCCGCGCCCGCCTTCCCCTGGTCAGCGCTTGCGGCCCGCGCCGCGCTCACCGCCCGGCAACCCCGCGCGCGTCCCGCGGGGGCGCTGCGTCTTCCTGCCACACCGGCGCACCGCGGCCCCTCTCCCCCACACCTCCGGCCCGCACCACCCGGCTCTCCTCCCACCCTCCCCACCCCTCCTCTGCCCTCCCTCCTCATTCCTCCCCTCCCGGCGAGGGGCGGGAGGGGGCGTGGCGGGGCCGGGGTTTGTGTGGCTGGGACCCGGCTCCTCGCACTCCGAGTCCGCCCGAGGAGCCGGGCCCCGGCCGCTGTCCAGCCGCTCCGTGTCCCGCGCGTCCTGCGCTGCCGCCACCGCCTCCCGGGGAGACGCAGCCACTTGCCCGCCATGGATACTCCCAGGGTCCTGCTCTCCGCCGTTTTCCTCATCAGTTTTCTGTGGGATTTGCCCGGTTTCCAGCAGGCTTCCATCTCATCCTCCTCGTCGTCCGCCGAGCTGGGCTCCACCAAGGGCATGCGGAGCCGCAAGGAAGGGAAGATGCAGCGGGCGCCGCGCGAGAGTGACGCGGGCCGGGAGGGCCAGGAGCCACAGCGGCGGCCTCAGGACGAGCCCCAGGCTCAGCAGCCCCGGGCGCAGGAGCCGCCAGGCAGGGGTCCGCGCGTGGTGCCCCACGAGTACATGCTGTCAATCTACAGGACTTACTCCATCGCCGAGAAGCTGGGCATCAATGCCAGCTTTTTCCAGTCTTCCAAGTCAGCTAACACGATCACCAGCTTTGTAGACAGGGGACTAGGTAAGTGGCAAACAAGACGCTCGACTCCCTTCCTGCTGGAGCTCCGCAGCCAGGGCGCTCTTCCCGCCGGAGGCTGCATTTGTGAATTCCCTTCCCACTCTGGACACTTCCCTTTTACTTTTCTTAAATTGTTTTTCTCAAGCCCGAGTAAGTTTCTGAATGCAGCTGCAGATTCTATTCGTCTCTAATCCTCCCTTCCTTCCCCCTCTTTTTTTCTCTCTCCCTTCTTTCCTTCTTCCTCTTTTGCAGAAGGCGGCGTGGTTGCCGCTTGTCTGGTGGCTGGTGGGGGAAACGAGGAGGACGGGAGGCAGCAGGCGGATGAACCCGGCTGGAGAGGGGTCGGGATGGGGACTGATGGAATCGGTGTCTTGGGATACTGGGTTCGCAGTTCAAGGCCTGAGCTGCTGGGGCAGATCTAGGGCATGAGAGAGCCTTGGAAAGCCCTGGGCAAAGCTGGCACTAGCGAATCCCACAGTCTGAGGAGCTAGTCCACGAGTGGCGTCGGGCAGCCCCTTGGTCCTGACGCCGCGCGGGTTCTCGGTTGGTCCCCGCGCTGGGTGCGGAGGTGGTCAGCCGGGCTGTAGCCCTGCGCCCTCCGGCTTTTTTGCTCCAGCGTGGCGCTCCTGGCTGCTCCCAGGCCTCAACCCGAGTGGTTTCTGCAGATGCGGAACAGCAGTTGGGCGGGCCGGGACAGGGACGGCTAAGTTCGGAGGTTGTGGGTACTTAATACACAAAGGTACACCAGTATGCCCATCCACCTTTCTCAGCCAGGCGACGTTCCTCTTTCTGCGCTATTCCTGGGGGCTGGTGGGGGTCGGGGAAATCCCTGGTACCCTCTGTGGGGTCGCCTGTATGTGTGGGTGTCTACGGAAACCCTTGCGGCCCCTTCTTGTCACCGGCGTTGATCTGCAGCGTGACCAGTGCCCTCAAGAAAACCTCGCACCACCTCTGGTCCCAGAAATTAGGGAAGGATCCACAGGCATCGGAAACTCAGCTCCTAAAGGAGAGAGACAATAATGTGGAAGGAGACAGGAAAGGAAGGGAGAAAAAGGAAAGGAAGGGGAAAGAGAAGGAAGAAAATGAGGGGATAAATGAGATTTAGGCAGATATCCACTCCTCCATCCTCTCTAGACTTAGCTCCATAACTTTGACCTGCTCCCAGTTAAGTGGGGTTGCCCAGAAACCTTGCAGCGCTGGGGTTCGGGGTTCGGAAGCTGCTTCAGCCACTGCTACCCTCGGTGCTCGCACATCTCCTAAGCTTTTTAGAGCAGGCTAACGGCGCCCGCCCCCCATCCCAGCCCCAGGCTCTTCCCTGGCTCCAGTCCCCGCCTCTCACTCGTAGTCGCGCTCGCACGTCGGGTTAGCCGCTGCAGCCTGAGGTCAGCGAGGTTCATGAGCTGCTGAAAGGTCCAGAGGGCAAATTAACGCCGGGTATTTTATGGTGATTTTAGGACTAGTAAAGTCACCTTTGCAAAGACACGTGGCTTCTTCGTAGTGGTGCAACTGAGTCCCTGGCCTCCGTGTTGCCGGTGCAGCTCACCAACCCTCCCCACGACGCACGCCTTGCTACAGTTGTTTCTGTGCCTCCAAGTCCTCTGTTAATCGTGCACTTTCTGTACTACACTTGCGGAAGGAGGCTAAGGAAGCTCAGAGAAGACTGCTCAAGAGGCCCTTCCTCAAGAGAAGTGCCAGAGGCCTAGGCTGGCCGGCGGTTGGGCGCGGATTTTCTTTGCCTGGGAATAAAGTGGCAAGAATCTCCGCCCCTCCCCCAAGTGGGCACCCTAACTGGTTCGCTGTGCCGTGTGAGTTTGGCACAGGACCAAAAGACCCTGAGGGCTGTTCCGAGGTGTCTCCAGAAGCCTGTGGCATTCAGACAACGGATGGGGAGAAGTCTTGGGGGGCCCCAAATCCGGCGTAGATGAGAAATCACTTTACCCTAGTTTGCCCTGTAGCTTCCCCACCCCCACCCCCGCCACTGCGCTGTGAGCCCCGGATCCTGGAGATAGAGGAGGGATTGCATGTGCACCGAGTCTGGGGAGGCCTCTGTTCCCGAGCCAAGGCTTCCAGACTAGCAGGACCAAGATCCACAAGGCCCGCTACAACCCCGGAATGCCGTCGAGGGCTGGGGATGCGAGCGGTCCACAGCGGGAGGAGACGCTGCATGACCACCCGGACCGCAGCTTCAAAGGCACGGTCTTCTCGGCGTCTCCAGGTTCCCAGAAAATGCGAAGAAAGGCAGTTCGTTGACTGGGAAGGCGGTGCGGCTTGTCGCACGCCGCGCGGGGGTGAAGGAGTGCGGAGCCGCGGGCGGGAGGGGTGCGTAGAGGAGGGGGTGCGTTGCTGGCTGCAGCCCCAGCTTGATAAAGGGAAAGCCTCACTTTCCCTCTCACTGATTTTGATTTGATGTGTCACCGGCGGTGACCTCAGGCTGGACCTTCCGGGGCTTGCTTAGCATCGGGCCCCTGATTGGAGTGTTTCAACTCAGCGATCTAATTGAGGGTTCATGTCATAACACATCAAACGGTGTCTCGTCTCCCGTGATGGAAGGGACCCGCCAGCCGCGCATCCCCGGCTCCTGGCGAGGACTTCCGCCCCTCTCACGTGGGGCTCTTAACCGCGCCAAACCCCCTAAGGTCCCCTCCCCCAAAGCGTGGACAGCCTAGCGAGGAGGAAAGAGCAGCGGCCCGCCTAGAGCTGGGCCAGCAGCGCTAACTTGCCGCCTCGCCTAAGGGATGTTTAAATCGCCGTTGAGTGGGGCTGGCCTGGCTCGGAGGAGCCAGGGGTCCCCCAAGGGGAGGAGCGAAGGAAAGGAAAGGAGCCCCGAAGCCAGTCCAGGAGGCATGGGCAACATGCTCTGTAAAAAGCCTTCCGTACCCCGGAAACCCCAAAGTTACACCTGAAGCCTATGGTTGAGAGTGGGAGAGCAGGCATAAACTCTGCCCAAAGTGAACGAAGGACGCTTTAGGTTTATAAAGAAAGCAAGTTCTGTACTACCCCATCCCTGGCCACTTCTCCCTATCCTCCAGGAGGAGAACTTATTGCAATAACAACAACAACAACAATAACAACAACGACAACAAAAACCTAAAACAGGTCCCTTCTTTCAGTATGCTCTCCAGACACCTAGGAGTAATAGTAATCGCGATTTATTGAAAATTTACTGTGTACCAAGTATTGCACTAAATTTTGTTGCATGAATTATTTCGCTTAGTTATCACAACCACTTCCTAGGAAAACGCTATCACCACCACGTTTTACAGGTGAAGTAAAGAAGACAGAGGAGTTAAGCAAGTTGCTTGAGGTCACACAGTTAGTGAGAGGTGGGGCTCGTATAAGATTCGAGATCCTGCATATTTAACTAGAGCACTGCATAGATAATTTAAGGGGTGAGGTGGTTTCTAATGGATGGTGACAAGAAGCGGAAGTCAAAAAATGGAAAGATTTTCCCCCAGTCTAATAATTTGTCTGCAGTCACTTAAGACCGAGTTAGGAGTGTGAGTGAAACTAGATGTGAGGGTCTGAATTTTGGTGTGCCTTGCTGCCTCCTGTTCTTATTTTAGCAGAGGCACAAACCATGTTATCCCTGATTTTTAAAAATGCTCTTATATTGTGCTTTTAAAATGATGTTGGATCCATAAAGGTGAGAAGGTGTGTGCATATGTGTTTCAGTGCCATCATGGGATGAGAATGGACAAAGTTGGATATGGTGAAATTACAATTTGCTCATGAAATAACTCATTAAAAGGCTACTAGTCCTGGGGCCCTGGACCCCCAGCCCTGGGGCCTGAGAAAGCCAGACAATTAGTTCTATGAATTCAGCAGGGCTGAGAGATAGAGAGGAAGAGCAAGAGAGAGAGAGAGAGAGAGAGAGAGAGAGACTCAGACTTTCAGTTTATGTAGTGAAAAGTGCCACATAATTTCAACAAGGGGATAAAACAACTCTCAAGAATGAGAGAACCAAAATAATTCTAAGACTATTACTGTGAGTTAGGTTTCCAGATTACTTTGAAATAAGAATACCCTTTACTTTTTTCTTGTTGTAATAATACTCTCAAAAAGGAGGCGGTAAGGAACAGATAAAAATCAAAACGAGATGGGAACATCCTTGAAGAACTTGATGCCCTAGAAATAACTGTCAGGACAGTTTGCCACTGATTGTTTGTTGGCTTCTCCGTTCACCTTCTGGGTCGTGATTATCAAAGGGCAGAGCAGGACCATTCTAGGAATAGCCTGGCTGTGGGTAGGGCATTCAGAGAGTTGCGTAGTTCCCTCGCGATTGAAGTTCATCTGGTACCTCATGTTATGCAAAACAGCGGGTTTCTGGGTGGACCTGGGCCGCAGAGTGGTGTAATCAACTCGGCAGTGTTTTTGCCGGTACCCTGTTGTCGTTGGCAAACCGAAAATGAAATATAAGCAGGGAAGTATTTTAATGGGGACGGAGGGAATTCACAACTGTTAATTATTTGGTGACCTTGTATTCGATTTGTTTGAGTCCCTTATAAAAACACTAATGCAGACCAGACGGCCAAATGAGGAAGCTGGGCAGAAGGTTCCAATCTAGGCTTTATTTCCCCGGAAAGAGGGAACAGCCTTGGAAAAGGTTTGCTAAGCGTTCAAGTGTGTGCGTGTGAGGGTGCGCCTGTATGGGCGCGGACACGGAGTTTGCGCCACCGTCCAGGTTCAGGGTCCTCCTCCAGCCAGGTGAACTGGAAGGTCCTGCAAAAAGCCCGGGGGTAAGGGAAAGAAGTCTTAAACTAAAAGTTTGTTTTGCTCTTCTGGTTCGAATAACTAAGGCATATTTAAGGCCACAGACCAAACTCTTAGCCACTGACTTGCTGTTAAACATCAGTTATTGCAGTTCCAATCCTTAAGGCCTTAAGGTCTGCCTTATAGGGAAAAGCAAGAAGTTTCTAAAAAGAGAGCAAGAAAGACCACCTAGTATGTTCTACAGCGAGAGCGCAGGTTGCGCAGGGATTCTTGGCGAGTTTCCTTGGCAAAGTAGGCTAATCTGAGACGGACATAGCGTTTTCCTCAACGCGGGAGGCTCTCGGGCCTCTGGGAGTTTGCGCGGTGGAGTTGCCGGTGGGGGAGGGGATCTAAAAACTTGCTCAAACATCCTTGTGGTTTCTGCGCATTAAAAGAAAAAAGTCACTCAAACCACAGATCACGACAGGCCTTGCGAATCCCTCTTCTCCTCCCTCCCCACCCCCCAATTCAATCAGGACTTGAAAGCTCCTCTTTCCGACCGGAGAGGATGCGTGTCACCTGGACCCGCGGGGAACGCAGGGCACTGCATCGGAGGCCCTAACACCACATGTTTTTCTTAGCTGGAGTCCTTGGGGTTCTTACACACCTCCTCGAACGTGGTGACGTGTTTCTGGGGCGGTAGGGGAGAAGGAAGAAGGGAATGAGATGGAAAGGTGGAGAGGAAGATGGTATGATAGAAACAGGGCAGAACAAGAATTTTTGTTTCCTGCTAGGACTACTGCGTGCACCAAAGGCCCCAGAGCAAATCAACAATAATCCTTGGGCGCTTTTAAGTAAAAGGAAGGGCATTAGTTCGATAACCCCTCGGGTATTGAATAACCCGGGTCAAACGACGCTCTTTGGACCAGGGGACTGAATCGAGCCGAGCCCTCGAGGTGTGGAATGCCGGAATGTGGATTCACCGTGCCATTCCGTTGCTTGACATCCCTCCATCCCCCACCCCAAGCCCTGGCTGTTTATTTTTAAGCTCAAAGTCTGTTAAATAGTATCTCCTGTTTACAGAAATTAAATAGGTCCTCCTTGGACTAATGGGTTCCAGGGTTGCCGTTCTCTGCCTTCTAAGACAGTCCATTAGCATTGCTGGGGACTGAGGGTTGGGTCCACTTGGGGTGAGGGGCTGCAAGAGCTTGGAAGGGGCGGGCGGCGGGCGGCGCTGGACAACGTTCCTAGGGAAGCGCGCGCTGCGGCGCTAGTGGCCTCGGCGCCTGGGGGCGGGGCACGGTTTAGGGACCCGAGAGTGGGCGTGAAAGAGGCGAGGGGCGGGCCTCTAGCCCAGGCCGGTTTAGCCTGGGGAGAGGGGCAGAGGGCGGGAACAGGGGCAGCGCAGGGGATTGGCTTTAGTGGGGTGCGGAGAGCATCCCTGAATAACGTAGGAGTTCAGGGGAATTGGTGCGCCTGCTTTTCAAACCTGACTTCTAGGCAAATTGGTCCAGCTCCCACTCCACTTCCCAGCCCACTGCCGCTCCGAAGCTCAGTGTGGAGGGAAATTAACTAGGCATAGACTAAGGCCCACGAATCTCATTTTGCTAAATTGTTTCGAAAGTCAGACCTATATGAACGCCGCAGACAGAGATTGCGGCTCTCCCTTCCTCCCAGGCTGCACCCGGCCCAGCACTTTAAAGGGCACAGCACAGCGGTTTCTCCTGCGCACTGAGTCCAATATCTTCCCCGCGACTACAAGCCAGTTTGAACCCTCATCCCCACCTGCAACCTCAGAACTGGTCAGGGAGCGGAAGCCGCATAAAATGGACACCCTTCCTTCTACTTTTGATTTCAAAACTTAAGCCAAGCCTCCCGATCATATTCCAGCTCCGATGGCAGCTTGAGGATTCCTCCATTTCCACTCCCCTAGCCTTCCTGGAGGACCTGGTTGCTCCCCTGGGCTCCCGGGTGACTTACCGGTCGACAGTGCAGGGAAGGCCGCCCCTAGCCAATCCCCCAGGTCCGGGCCCCAGGGGAAGGGCAGGCCGCGTGCGCTGCCGCGGTGAGATGGGGAGGGAGGGAGGGCTCACCGCGGGAACAGTACGAGAGCTTCGGTTTGGGTTTCATCTGTAGTGATGCCAAATTAAGATTTGAGCCGCTGTGGTCGGGAGCCCAGAATGGGACCCCGTTGAAAAGAGAAGCACAGTGAAGTGTCCTTGATCTCAGCTTTGCCTCTCTGGCCCTTCAAGAGAGCACGCGGCCATCAGGGTCATTAACTAAGTTCAGGAAAACTACTTTGTAAATGAATCTGTTTCATCCTCTAAAGACAAAAGAAGTTTCCCTAAAGCGCCTTGGAGCTCCTGATGCGGTGATCAGCACTCAAGGGAGAGGGCTCCTCTCCAGTCATCACTGCTTGTCAGAAACAGGCATCCTGGGGTTAGAGCTAAGGCCATTAAAGGCCATGCTGAGGTCCCGAGGTGAGGGGTGCGAAGCTGTTTTCAGTTGAGTGGGATTCGAGGATCCCCTTTCTTTTCTTTCTCTCCACTCTCATTCATTTGCCTCACCTTGAGCCAGAGCTTGCTATACCAATACTGGGATTTCTCCGAGGGATCCAGGCAGGCCACCAGAACCACTTAACTTGTGGAGTCTACAAGGCCCAGGCCCCTCAGGAAGAGAAGAGCCCACATCTGGAGGCCTGAGGGAGAAAGTGGAAAAGCCTCTCCAAGACTCCGTGGAAGACTCGCCTTGGACCCCTCTAGTCTTTGGAAGGAGAAATACAGGGCAAGCTATTGGGGAGGGCTCTGGGGAAGCCAAGAGACATGAGAAAAGCTGGACTGGTGAGTGTACGATGAGAAGGAACACACACTGAGGACAGACCTGCCAATGAAACCTTCCTTCAAAAGTGACAAACACCCAGGCCTGGCCTCATGCTGAAGCCCAAGGGGTCCCCCATTGCAGCCCTCCCAATATGTGTCTGGCCCTTTGTACAGTGAAGATCAGTAACATCTGCCTCTCTATCCCCACCCCAGACTGGCCCTGTGGTCAGATTGTGCCCCCACTAAAGGATACCAAAGCCGGGAAAGAAATGGATCCTCAGGCCTCTCAGGGCTGCACTGCCAGCCTGGCAATCATTTGGGTTAGCACAAGCGCTGTCACTGGCCTTGACCCCTGCAGAAGAGGAAACCTGCAAGAAGGGCCTGATCCTTGATGTGGCTGAGGTGGAGGTTGTCTATTCACCTGGCACTGTGGGAGGGACAGCAGTGGTGATATGGCCTCACAGGACTGAGAAGAATCGGGATGATGAGGTGATGCTGCAGCCTCCATGAGCCTTGACTTTCACTTGACTTAAGATAAGCAGGAACTGGAAGCATCTTCATCTTTCTCATGCTTCCTAGCACATTTCCTCCACTCACTTCTGGAATCTTGTGGAGACACCTGGACCACAAGGATTGAAGTCCAGAGAACTGGATTTCAAAGGAAGTCAACAGGAGGACAGGTGCACCTTCCCCTGGAAGATGTAAGTAGTTACAGAAATATTGGCTGCATTCATTGAATGTTTCTACATACCATGCACATCCCTGAGTACTTTGACTCTGATCTTTACAATGATCCTGCAAGGTAGAGGTGGTTCTCTCATTTTATAGCTGAGGCATATGAAGCTGGGAGAGATTATGTGACCCAGTCTACCCAAGGTCACCCAGCCACTAAGTCACAGATCAGGACTCAAATTTATGTCTCTTAGACTTTAAATTCCTATGCTCGTTCCACATTGTCAGTAATGACTGACATTTGCGTTCAGAAGTCTTTCTCTCACACCTTATCACATTTGCACCCCTCTATAGCCCTGTTAAGTTTCCTCCTAAATTCTTTCACAAGTCCAGTCATCGACATTTCTTCTGCTGAAGGAATGACTGCTGCAGTTCTGCTGAAGTGAGTGACTCTTGTCGGCCAGGCATTGATGCCCTCCCTCCAGGCACGGGGAGCATGGAAGAGTTTCTCAGGGTTTCTACAAGGCACAGAGATCAGGGCTAGGATGTCTAGGGTGGTGGCACAGATACTGGAGCCAGACTGCCGGCTCTACTACTTAGTATCTTGAGCCAGTTACTCAAGCTGTCTCTTTTAGTTTAGAATGATGGCTGTCTCAGAAGTGGTTTTGAGGATTAAATGAGTTACTACAAGTTGAGAATTTAGATCATGCCCAGCACAGATTTAGTGCTACATCAGTGTTTGCTCTTACGATTATTATGCTGGGGGGTCAGACATGAGTACTGGGGTTAAGAAAGAGCACCCTGGAAAGGGTGAGTTGTATGGATTGCTTCCTGAACTCACATCTCAGTAAGAATGCTAGCAATGCATCAGCAGCTTGCAAAGCTCAGATCTCAACAGAGGCCTGACTCAGGATGAGTATCTCCTCGGGCACACAGATTCCCCTTAAAGCCCTTCACACTCCAGGGGGAGGGGTTGGTGGCTCATTTTTATTCACCCAGTACACCTGGCTCTATTTCCAACCTGATGGACTTTGCCCCCTCAGTGCAGTGCTGAAGGTGAGAGACCTAGTTGAGAAAATGACTCCAAGCCCAGTCATGAATTTTGAGCTTGGAGGTCTTCTTTGTAGTAAAGAAAAGAAAAGAAAAAAATCCTGGGGGAACCCAGCCAGCCCACCTTGATTACATTGATGATGAAGGTATGTCCTATTTCCTGGCTGCCTGCCCGAACAGGACCCTGGTAGAGAGGCATGGCTGCAGGACTGGGATCAGGGCACTTGGAATTAGGACCTTCAACACCTGTTCCTTTGCTAGTTTCAAGACAATGGGCAAGATACCTCTTAGAGTTTCAGTTTCTTCATCCATAAGTGAGTATCACAGTAGGCCTGACCTTAGACGTTCCCTGTGAAGATTCAGTGAGAGACCATTAAAGCTCTGAGCACGTGCCTAGCACAAAGGTGGTGCCCTACAAGCGCTCAATGCTGCTGCTGGCTCTAAAATGAGGGGATAAGGGAAAGGTGCCTAGAGTTTCTCTTGCAAAGATGGGTGATTCTCCCTGCCTGGGGGTTGGGGGTGGGAAAGTCCACTATCTTCTCGACTTTCTGAACAGTGGCCTAGTCGCGGGGCCTGTGCCACCGGAGAACATGGCTGGGAGGCGTGGCGGGACGCCTGACCAGTAACTATCCGGGGTCACTGCGTACTCAGAGATGTGAGCCAGTTGCGCGCGGAGGAATCTCGTGGAACCCAAAGTCAGCCGTGCCAAGAATCCTGCAAATCTGGAGAGCTGGAACCGTGGCTGCACAGCCAGGCAAGTGACAAAATCCAACTAGGATTCTCAAAAGTCACCTCAAACTGAGTATATATCTCAGAGATGTCTTGGGAAAATGCAATGCCGGGCCCTTCCCACCTCCAACCAAAGGAAGTTTCTGGTTTTTGGAAACCCTCTACAGGCTAGCTCAAGGAAGTAGCTCCCAGCAGAAGGCACTGGGGCTGGAGTGGGCAGGCTGGAGTGGGCAGGCTGGAGTGGGCAGGCGCACAGAGTCCTGCAGCTGCGTGTCGCTCCCTCATGCCGCCCTCCTGGGGCTGAGGTTCCCGGGCGTCTGGCCTTTGGCATTGAGGGCATCTTCTCCTTTCCGCTCTGGAGTTTGCGACTCCAACTTTCTCCAACCATATACTGTGACCGTGAACAGATGCCCTTTTCCTTTCTAAGCCAGCTTCCTCATTTAAAATGGGTGCAATGATACCTTGCAAATAGGTACCATTTCTTCTCTTGGTTTCTTTTTTTTTTTAATTAAAATTTTATTTTTTACCTTATATTCACCCTAACTGAAAATTTGTACCCTTTGATCAACATCTCCCCTCTTTTAAATTTTTCCTAAATTCTACACCAGAAACATATGTTTGAAGTGCTTTCAGCCTTTTACCAACTTGTTGACCATTATGAAGGAGTATCTTCTAATATGCCACGGTTTGTTCCTTCCTTCTTATTTTTCTCTCTTCCCCTTCCCTTCTCTATGCACCTGCCAGGGAAAGAAGATAAGCCCAAATCCAGCAATTGTAACTGGAAATGTTTGTATGTCTAATATTCAGCAAACACTGTTAGCAGAGGTGTGAATAAGCTGTAACAAACCAGGTTGATGCAAAGTAAAAGGGAAATAAAAGTTTCCACCATGTATTTCTGGTCAATTTCAATTTAAGGGCCCAAAGCATAGGATTCACTTCCAGGATGTGGGAAAGTGCCACAGATTTTGAAGTGATAAGTGCATGTTTTTTTAGTCAAAGTGGTGGGAGAGAGGATCATTTGATGACATCAGTCTTCATTTATACAAGACTTAATGGGAGAGGAGGCTTGTGGAAGGGAGTATGAAGGGCTGGCTTTTTGCCCACAGATGGCTCATGGCAGCTGAGCCAGGCTCTGTGATGCCAGGTCAGCATGCAGCAGGGGAAGTGTCTTCAGGGTAACAGTGCATGGTGTTATATTCACTTCCCAGATTGGATGCCTCCTCTGAGCTATTTCTGTGATGCAGGTTTAGACAGGTGGGGAATGTGGTCTGCAGGGGAGGCGCACAGAGGAGCCACCTTCTTGGATCTTCTGTTTAGGGGTTAGAGGTTCTGGAGACCTGGGGAAAGAACTTGTGGCTGAAAGGATAAAAAAATGGGGGTGGCTTTGGGGGCCAGGAATGGGCTGGGAGAGGTAGAATTGACTTGGTCCTGGTGAGTACTGCCTCAGATGCTGCCCTGGCCCTATGCTTTGCAGCACCTTGTTTGGTGCTCCTCCCTACTTGGTTGTGAATTCAAAGAACCTAGAGGACAACCCCCACGTAGATCAGTGGTTCTTAGAGTAATTCCTTGGATCAGCAGTATCAGAATCATCTGGGAGCTTACTAGAAATGCAAATTCTAGACCCTACCACAAGCCTCTAGAGCTAGAGAGAATTTGCATTTCTAGCAAGTGCTTATGAGATGCTGACGATTCAGATTTAAAGACCACTGCAGATTTAGTGGCTTTAAGAGTCACTATTCCAGGCCAAGCTCCAGATACCTGGGCTGTAAAATTCTTGCCCAAATATCCCTAAGCTCACTTCCAGGGTCTGGACAGACTCTTCATCCATTCAGTTTCCCCGAAGGTAGATCACAACACTGATGTGTGCACCTGTGAAACTGTGCACAGCTTTAAGCTGTGAGCTGGAGTGGCCACATGCACACAGGTGAGGGCCCTTGAAGTAGGTGACAGAGCTGGTGTAGGAAGAGAACAGATAATTAGCTGAAGTCCCATTTGCATTCTTGCACTGAAACCTGGAAAGGGTAGGGGTGGGCTGGTCTTGCTGGAAAGATCATCAGAAATCCTAAGGCTGCAGAATCAGTAAGAGATCTTTCTCTACAGATGCTTGCCTCAGTTTTAACTCAGCTGTGCAAATTAATCATTTATTGGCCCACATATATATATTTTAAAAGAGTAAAAGCAAGAGCAGGCTGATTCTCCCATGTTGCATGAGAGAGAAATAAATCATAATTCTTTACACCTGCCTAATGCACTGCAGCCAGTGGCAAACCATCTCAAGAGTTGTGTAAGCAAAGATGTAAATGATTTCCTAAGGGAGCCTAGATTTTATTCCTAGCAAGCCCTGCAAATAATTTGGACTCTTTTCCCCTTATACACTGGCCACTTCTGGTTACTTTTAGACTCTAGTACCTGGACTACAGTGGAGAGGCAATGGGGCTTAGGGGCTAAATGCTCCAACTCTGAATTAAATAGACATAAGTGTGGCTCTTAGCTTCATCACTTTCTAGCTGTCTGACTTTTGGCAATACCTTAATTTCTCCAATCCTTGGTTTTCTCATCTGTAAAATGAGAATAATACAAGTAATTACCTTTCAGAACTGTTCTGTGCAGGTGGATACAGATTAGAAATATGTTATCCCTAACAACATTTAGCTAGTGCAGCAAGTGCCTTAGATTTGTTGCTCTCATCTCATCCCTAGTTTGGGGAGAGAGGCAGGAAGCCAAGCCTAAGGCAGTAGGTCCAGAGATCTGGGTGGTGGCTGAGCATTGTCAGACACAGGTTTCTTTGAAGGAGAAGAAAGTGTGCTGAATTCCCCCTGATTTTAATGTGACCCTGGTCGGTTTGAAGGTCTTGGCTTCCATAAATCAACTGCCTGCAGCAGCTTTTCCCTTTTCACCTCTCTAACCCTTCCCACACCCCATCTCAGGTTGGGGCATGTGTGTAAGAGTGAACCAGCCAATGGTACGGTCAGCCCCGAGTACAAACTGGGTGTGGCTGAGGCTCCAGAGCCAGCGCCCCCGGGCTACATATGGACTGGTACAGAGGCTTGGATGCTGGGCCCAGTGACACTTTTACTATTGAAATCGACCCAAACTTTACTAGCTTCTGGGGAAGGCTGGGGGCTTTGGGGATTTTTGTATTTGCTAGGTTGTAAATATTTTATGGGAAGGCAGCCCAGGAAAATCTGGTTAGCTTTCCGCCTTGCACATTGAAGTGGAGTTGGCTTCGTGCACAAATGTGTCAAAAAAGAAGTCCAGTTTTGCCTTGGTTCTGAAGAATTTGCCTTGGATTTTAAAAGCCTGTTATACTCCCCTACCTCACCTGTCCTAAATTTCTTTTTCTCACTTATGACCAAACCTTTTATCTTCCGGAATAGTTGCAAAGCCAGAGAATTTTAGATTGGAAGTGGGAGAAGAGATGGGAAAGTCTCTCTCTCTCTCTCTCTCTCTCTCTCTCTCTCTCTCTCTGTGTGTGTGTGTGTGTGTGTCTAATTGTCCCTGGCTGAGATTTTCTGCCTTCCAGGTATATATTTTTCTCATTGACTGCAGGATGTTCTCAATGGACAGACACAAGGTGTGTTTGTTCACTTCTCACCCCCTGTCCCCAATACTTCTGAAACGTCATTGCTCTTTTGTTTGTTGTTTAATGATTGGTGAATACATAAATAAATCCCTCACCAGCTCTTCATTCTGCCTGCACTGTTGGACCCACCCAAACCGCCTGATGGGCAGCAGTGTTACCCCAGACTAGTGAGTCTAAACTAGAACTGCACCTTTAAATCATCTTGGAGTTAACAACAACAACAAAAAAGCAAACAATAAACAAAACCCCATGCCCAGTCCTGTCCTTAGACATTGACTCAATAGGCTGAATCAAGCCCTGGCCCTGGAAGTTTTTCAGTTCTCCAGGACATTTTAGTGAGCCAGATTAAGACTCACTGCAGTAGAAGTTTCCCACTTAACCAAGGGGCGTGTGCTCCAGGTCAGGCACCGCCCTAGGCACTGAGGGGAGCAAGGCGGACTATGACATCGGCCTAGCTCCTGTGGGCTGGTGGAGGCGGGCAGAGTGTTTCTGGGAAAGGCAGACTACTAACGAGATAAAAATAAACAAGGTAATTGTAGATAATCCTAAGTACCGGGAAGATAATCAAGCCAGTCCTGTGATAGGGACCTGGAGAGGCTACTTTAGATCAGGGTGGTCAGGGATGGCTACTTGGAGGAGGTGACATTTGAGACGTGAACGAGCACCAGCCAGCCCAGCCTGGAGGAGGTCTGGGGGAAGCACGGCCCAGGCTCGAGACCACAAAGGACACATTAGTGGTTACGAAGCCTTCTGGGGGGAAAACACGGTAGGCCGCCGCCGCCTCGCCAGCAGCCACCGACTTCCGCCCTGAGAGTCCGGAGCTGACCCGGAGGAGGGGGCCTGCCCTGGCGCACCCCCTTCCCCGCGCCATGCACCAGCCAGATGGGAAGCCGGGGTGGTCAGGCCCCGGGCCGGGCAAGCTGGACTCCCCGGCCGACCTGCCCCCACTCCCCGCCCTTTTCCTCCCGGGGCGACCGAAGAGCACCGGGCTGATCTCCCCCTTAAGTGAAACTGACTGTAATTATTTTTTATCTCGCAGACGATCTCTCGCACACTCCTCTCCGGAGACAGAAGTATTTGTTTGATGTGTCCATGCTCTCAGACAAAGAAGAGCTGGTGGGCGCGGAGCTGCGGCTGTTTCGCCAGGCGCCCTCAGCGCCTTGGGGGCCACTAGCCGGGCCGCTCCACGTGCAGCTCTTTCCGTGCCTTTCGCCCCTCCTGCTGGACGCGCGGACCCTGGACCCGCAGGGGGCGCCGCCGGCCGGCTGGGAAGTCTTCGACGTGTGGCAGGGGCTGCGCCACCAGCCCTGGAAGCAGCTGTGCTTGGAGCTGCGGGCCGCATGGGGCGAGCCGGACGCCAGGGAGGCCGAGACTCACGCGCGGGGACCCCAGCAACCGCCGCCCCCGGACCTGCGGAGTCTGGGCTTCGGCCGGAGGGTGCGGCCCCCTCAGGAGCGGGCCCTGCTCGTGGTGTTCACCAGATCCCAGCGCAAGAACCTGTTCGCAGAGATGCGCGAGCAGCTGGGGTCGGCGGAGGCTGCGGGCCCGGGCGTGGGCACCGAGGGGTCCTGGCCGCCGCCGTCGGGCGCCCCGGACGCCGGGCCTTGGCTGCCCTCGCCCGGCCGCCGGCGGCGGCGCACGGCCTTCGCCAGCCGCCATGGCAAGCGTCACGGCAAGAAGTCCAGGCTACGCTGCAGCAAGAAGCCCTTGCACGTGAACTTCAAAGAGCTGGGCTGGGACGACTGGATTATCGCGCCCCTGGAGTACGAGGCCTATCACTGCGAGGGTGTATGCGACTTCCCGCTGCGCTCGCACCTGGAGCCCACCAACCACGCCATCATCCAGACGCTGATGAACTCCATGGATCCCGGCTCTACTCCGCCCAGCTGCTGCGTGCCTACCAAATTGACTCCCATCAGCATCCTGTACATCGACGCGGGCAATAATGTGGTCTACAAGCAGTACGAGGACATGGTGGTGGAGTCGTGCGGCTGCAGGTAGCGGTGCCTTTCCCACTGCCTTGGCCCGGAACCAAGGCGGGCCAAGGTCCGTCTTGCAGGAGAGGCCTGGCTGCAGAGAGGAGGAGGAGGAAGCTGGCGCTGGGGGAGGCTGAGGGTGAGGGAACAGCCTGGACGTGAGAGCCGGTGGGAGAGAGGGAGCGCAGCTTTCCCAGTACCTTCTACCTGCCAGCCCAGAGGGAGATATGGATTTTGACACCTTGCCTGGCCACCCTGGAAAAACAAGCCAAGGAGGATTTCTTTTGTTCTGTGTGTGTGTGTTTTATTTTTTCTCTCTCTCTATTACTGTGGCTTTGGATTTCCTTGTGTGTCTTACAGGTTTTGATAGAAGGGGAGGGGAGAAGAGATGCATACCCGTTTCTCAACTGCTCCATGGATTGAAAAAGTAACAGTTTAAAAAGGGAAACAATGTGGGAGGAAGAATCACCGTTGACCGCATCTTGGTTTGGTTGTTTTTTACTGGTGTAAAGAAGGTGGGGTCTCTGGCCATCTCATAGCCCATGTCTTGTGCCCTCCCACACAGAAAGTGTTAGGGAAACTGGCAAAAGGAATAGTTAAATCAGGAATGGTACTGCCTATAGAAGAGCTTTGAGAGAGGTGGGCCCACGAGTGCCCCTCTCACCCGTTTGTGTACTCTGGGAGTTTACCAGCTTTGCCCTGGCCTCTTCCAGTACCAGGAACTGGCAACCTTCACCTCACTCCTGAGGGCCCAGGTCTCTGCCTTCATTGTTGCTTTTTCTGGTAGGGGCAAGGGGAACTGGTATGGATGGAATGACAAGAATTAGTCCAAATGGAACCCCCTGAAGGATAATGAGAAACCACAAGGCCTGCCTCTGACTGGGGCTGACACTGAGGTGCATTAGCCCAGGCTAGAGGTAGCCCACCCAAACGCCCTTTCTGATTCTAATTGATTTCTTTCAACAGAATTTGCCAAAATTCAGACATGCTCTTCTAAGGGGAAGGTGATTTCCCAGTTAAAAAAAAAAATGGGCAGGAGTGGGGAACAAAACAAGATAAGAGCTACAAAGGAGGAAATAGGAACCAAGAAGTAGAAGGAGTCCCATCAGGAGGGAAGATGGTGGGCCTCAGGGAGGATGGGGATCAAGGGACAGGCCAGGAGCCAGGAATGGTGAAGGGAGGGATGAAAGGGGACACAAGTCCCTGTCTCTGAAGTTTCTTTAAAATCTAAGTTCCCTCCCCTCTCTTTGACATTCCAGAAAGATTACCAGCCAGCAATAGCCCAGGGCTCCCCCAAAAGAATTGTTTCAGATTGTAATTATCAGTTAGGCAATGTTTTTAAAACTTAGTAATGAGAAACTGTGAAAAGAGCCAAGTGTTACATTGAGCTTGGGGTGGGAGATGGGGAACAGGCAGTAAGGAAGGAGACAGGGGTGGAATTTGTCTTCTGGGAGGAAGCTGGAGAGAGTACAGTGAAATTGAAATACCCATTCCCAGATAGTCAAAAACATGAACTTTCCCCCAGCCTGCACCAGTATTGTTTTCAAACATTGCCCATGAGTAGGCCCTTTGAAGAGTTAGCTTCTTCCTCATCTTTGACTATAAAGTTGTTTAATCAATGCAATTTGTACCAGCCCATAAAAAAAGTTTTAGTTTTTCCTAAGTGATTTTGCTGTCTTCCAATCTAAACCTGTTGCTTGTTTGGTTCAGAGAACTACAAACTGTCAAAGAAAGCGTGGGGATGATAAGAAATACTAATATAAAAATGCTAAGTGAAAAAAAGACTTGGCCAGGAGAAATAATTTAAAATGCACATTTGCTTTGGATGCACTGTTGTTCTGTTAAGGCTGTATATATTTGTTTATTTAAGGTGACTGAAAGTGCAAAGAGGAAATGGACAGCATGCAATTCATCCTAATGTACAAAACGTTATATGCACTCAAATGTTATAATTTCTAATATTTTTAAAGTTTATATTCGAGTTGTACAAAGTTAAGCATTAATCGGATATTTCATTTTTTCATAATGTTATCATTTTCTTAAATATTATTACAAAATTTTAAGTCTGTCTAATGGAGAGTTTTTTTAAAACTGTCTACCTCATATAATACAAGTATTTACAACACTAAAGTTACCAGCGGTCAATTAATAATCAAAACATTTTTTACAGTACACCTTTCCTGGATGATACACAATCGAATGCTATATTATTAAATGCATTTTTCTCCTTAACTCAGCCTGGTTTATATGGATCGATTTAGAAAAATCATTTTCTTGAGGAATTATTGTCAGAGGTAGTTTGTTCCAGTTTGGGACTGAATGTCTGAAAACAATCTGATGATTTAAAAAATCTATCATTTAGTGCATTACACTTTTTCTTCATAACTCTTCAATAGCTCCTTTTTCATGACATTTTTATTCACTAGAATAAAGCCAAATCCTTGTCAGCTATTAGACCAGAATCCAAATAGAAATTGGATTATTTCTTAGTTTCTTTAATGTTGAAAAAACAAAGCAGTAATGTTGAGGTAAGAAAGTGGTTACCTAAGTCAACCAAGATGTCAGTGTAATTACTCTTTACATTTGTGGCACACTGGAGCCAGAAGACACAAATGTTTTTCTGTGATTGCTGTGAATTGGGGAACCCACGTGTGAGTGTGAGCACTCACTCTATCACTCATGATGTTATTCTACATGTGTCATCTCATTTAAAACCCTCAGAGGTAGATATTATTATAATCCCCATTTTACAGATGAGGAAACCAAGGTGCAGCGAATTTAAGTAACCTGCCTGTGGTCATCCAGCCAGGGAATTGTAATTAGGTTTTAAAATTAGTTCATTTAGACTCTAGAGCCTGAGGAGTTAACCACTGTACAATTCTGTCCCCAGATCATCTACCTGCTCATCTACCCAAATATCCACGTGGGGAATGTGCAGTTAGCTACAATCCTTAGGGCTGGTCAGCTGGTGGTGGAGGAGATGGTACTGGGGCCAGCAGCATTGCCTGAAGTTTTGGAGTGTGTGAATTCTAACTGCTGGCATAAGGGCAGCTGAAAAATGGGTATGGGATGCAAAACTCCTTGAATTCTTAGGTTTGGGCTTGGCCCAGTAAACTTACAGTTTAAGCCATTACTGGGCTTTGACTCTCTACACTTTGCTGGGACTGCCTGGGTGTGATTTTTATGAGTTTTGGTTATCAGCACAATAGTCAATTTACGAATAGGTCATGTTTTAAAAGACTGGTTGCAAGTAGATCCTTAGAACTAAGAAACATTTTCCCGTGGACACAGTGATCGTTTGAGTTTCCAGGTCATTTTGCAGAAACTTTTTTTTTTTTTTTTTTTTTGAGATAGAATCTTGCTCTGTCGCCCAGACTGGAGTGCAGTGGCGCGATCTCGGCTCACTGCAAGCTCCGCCTCCTGGGTTCACGCCATTCTCTTGCCTCAGCCTCCTGAGTAGGTGGGACTACAGGCTCTCACCACCACGCCCGGTTAATTTTTTGTATTTTTTAGTAGAGGCAGGGTTTCACTGTGTTAGTCAGGATGGTCTCCATCTCCTGACCTCGTGATCCGCCCCCGTCGGCCTCCCAAAGTGCTGGCATTACAGGCGTGAGCCACCGCGCCTGGCTAGTTTTTGCAGAAACTTTATTTACCCAAATGGAAATTTTTAACGAAGCAATTTTGACTTCTGGGTTTTGAGAGGACGTAATCACCTGGGAAAGTGGAAAGAAGACTCTTTTCTGAGTGGAAGCTGCTTTTGAAATAGTTGAGAATTCTTGGCATTTTTGCACCACTCTTTTTATACCTGCCACCCAGTTTGCCCATGCTCACGAATGCCCTGAGGACTACAGCCTTGTACCTTAATATGTTCTCAATCCAGAGATTTCCCTTTTCTGCACAAATATTTTCACCTCCAAAGTTATTTTTCTTTCTTTCCTCTATTAGTTTATTCCCTAACTCAGGTGTTAGGAAAAACACAATCTGATTGAATTACATGAAGATGTAAATATCTCCTAGCCTTTAACCTTAGAGAGATTTGCATTTTAAGAAGAAAATCTTGGTTAACTCAGATATTTTTGGGAATGATGTGAAAAACTCCAGAACATAGAGGAGAAGTTTCAACACTCAAGCTACACACAATTTTGAGAGTTAAATGTGAACGAGGCATTAGTGATAAAAGAATGAATAGAGACACTTGTCAATGTGAGTTTTTAGTGTCCCTTAGGAGAGATTCTGTGCAACAGAGAGGCTATATGTGGCCAGTTTGTTTTATCATTAATATCTAACATACTGAAGCAAATAATTTAATGACTTAGTTTTTAAAATTTTCTCTAAAGCTCTTAAGTTTAATGTATCCAGGCCCCATTGTGATATGTTTTTGCCCTTATTTTGTTCATTGCTATATTCCTAATACCCAGAATAATGCCTAACACATAGCAGACACCCATAAATATTCTGAATGAATACATTACAAATCCTAGTCTACTTATAAATCTAGTAATTTTAACAGTCACTTTCAAGGGAGCCTTTGATTGATGTCTTCAACTCACATTGAACGGACCAACCTCCCTTAATTAACCAACCAATTCTGGTTTCAACCTAGTTAATAAACTTCCTTTAACTATTGTACATTGCTTTTATGAGCTTAATATATTCCATTTTCTTTTTAAAGCCCTTCAAATTTCTCTAACAAGAAAAACCTTCCAGTATACTTAAACCATTCCAAGTAAAGCTAATACATTAAACTTCTAAAGATGGTGATTCATAAGTTCTATTAAGCATCCCAATATAGTTTATACCTTTTGACTCAACATCAGGAACCTACAATTAATTACTCAACTACCCATTTAAATTGATGTTAGAGGGTAACCTGTTAGGTATCTTAATAAAGTACATTTTTAAAGCTTGCAAACATTTTATTTATTTATTGTTTTTGGAGGTGGAGTCTCATTTTGTTGCCCAGGCTGGATTGCAGTGGTGCGATCTCAGCTCACTTCAAACTCTGCCTCCCGGGTTCAAGCAGTTCTCCCTCCTCAGCCTCCTAAGTAGCTGGGATTACAGGTGCTCGCCACCACACCCATCTAATTTTTATATTTATGATAGGGCTAATTTTTGTATTTTTAGTAGAGAGGGGATTTTGCCATGTTGGCCAGGCTGGTCTTGAACTCCTGACCTTAGGTGATCTGCCCACCTCAGCCTCCCAAAGTGCTGGATTTACAGGCATGCCCAGCCACAAATATTTTAAATACCAAATATATACAGATTGTCCCAATTATTACAAAGACTATTTTTGAACTTAACACAAAAGCATTAATAATTTAAATTTGATTTACTTAATATCTGTACTTCATTCTAAAATATCTTTGGGTTAAAAACACTAACCCATTACAGAAAAATCATGCCATCACAACCAAGATAGGGTGACTATTTCAGCAGACTGGCTGCAAATTTACCAGAGGTGTTGGTCAAGAAATGAGATGGACCTTCCCTGGACACTAACCAACATGTTAAGTCCTCTTTAAGAGTCACAGAAACAAAAGGAATTCCTATCTTTTAAGAGTTGGCCTCTCCTAGGTTCAAGATAGGCCATTTAATTAATTTTTCCCCCGATTTGGGTAAATTGAATTCCACACTCCCCATTAAGATTGTAGGTAAATTGCTTCACTAATTAATTAGATTTCATTATTATTTATCTCTCTTAGGACATTGCTTTGCTTTTATCTTTGGCTTTAAAAGTACTTTATTGACACTGTATTGAATTATTCTGCCCTTACATATTTGTTCATAACCTCTTTTGACTTTATCATCAAACTCTGATCATCTGAATTTTGTGTGTTTCTTTTCCTATATGCTTCTGTCTGGAAGAGCTACAACTCTTACAGATGTTAAAATGACATCTAATGGAAACCATACATCTCTTATTCCTCATCTAGTTCTCTGGTCACAATACTAATGTTGTGTTAGTGAAAAACTGGTCCCTATGCTTGAAGAGTTCACCGGAATATTATTACTACTATAATTTTGTTAGGTAATTTTTGCAACAACTCTATTTGTTATTACTTTGCTTTACAGATGAAAAAATTGGGAGTTAGAGAGGTTCAATCACTTGCCTGGGAGGAGCTAGAACTTAATCTGGTAGAATCTAGGGTGTATTCTCATCTGCTGTCATTCAGCTGTTATTTAGTGAGTTACCACAGTCTGGCAGGCACTGTTTGAGGTTTTGGGAAACTTTACATATAGAACTAGAGAGAAAGGAAATTCAAAATTGAACCTGAACTTCTAAGACTTTCCAGACTCATACAGGAAAACTGTTCCTTTGACATAAGTTCTGCTTTTATGACTTACTCTTCTGCTTTCTAACTTACAAATTCTGTCAAAGCTTAATTCGCCCTTGTCCCCTATAACTATTGAGGAAGGAGGATAATAGGATTAGGGATTGAGGGATGAGGAGAAGGGTAACATTTATAGCCATGGGTTCTCTATACCATTCTGATGTTCAAAACAGGTACAATGCTGACCCTTCTAAGAAGTTCAGACTTATTAGGAATATAACATGTTTGTTAAGACAAAATTTAATAAATACTTATTTTACTTATTATATATTGGTGTCATCTGTGAATAGGTATACCAGATGTGTCTGAGAATGATCACATGAGTGAAAATTAGAACTTCTTCATTCAACTTTCTTTTTGAAAATTTACATTTCCAAGTGATTATTTTTTAACCTCTGAAAAATAGTGGGAGATCTTAATCATGATAATTATTTAGTAACAGGAATGTGAAACTAGTTCATATTATCGTTTCCCCTGAAAACAGATAAAAACCAATAAGACGTGTCAAGGGAATTTTAAAACAAGCATAACAGGAGTATTTACTCTTAAACTAGGTCAATGACTAAAGGGAACATATCCATGATGCTGAGATTCAGCCATCCACAGCTTCATGTTTGGTCACCCCTTGTTGGAAAAGGGCACATCTCATGTGTCTCTACATCTCTTTTCTATTCAGAAGACTTTGTGATTTACTTGAGAAAACCAAGTGACTTAAAAAGCGATTTGATTCCTACTTTGTTAACGTTCTTTTGAAAGTTCCAGGAAAATGACGGGCTCTAATTTGTTGGAAGAAAAGGGTACTTGGACTCCAAAATATCATCACTCCTTTCCTTTAAAACTAGTCTAGTAATCTACATGGGGAATATTTACCTGTCTTTGTCAAGACAGTCTTAAAAGTCTCAGAGGTTCGGTCTCAGTTTTGGAACTTCCTGTGTTTCCAGTTTTATCCCTAAAATATCTGACAAGCTGAGAAAACTACAGAAATAATTAGCCTCTGAGTTGTGTGATTATTTTTGCCCTTACTAGTGGCTAATGTTTATCAGACACCAACAGCATTCAAATAATGGTAGAAGATTTAGAGTTGTTCAAATCCCTTGGTTAGAGGGCTCTGTTCATGCTTTATTCACATAAGAAAGCACTTTTCATTTTTCTGACTTTACAATTGCTATCTAGAACAAACAACAACATTATTCTTATAAGTATGTTTGGTTTAGGCTTAAACAAAACTGTATTTATTCATTCCATGCTTTGTCTTTTACTAAAGCCTGACTCCTGAAGTTTGTTGGGAATGAGTTGTTAGTGACCATTAACCCCTCCCATTGCACTGAACAAATGATTTTTCCTAAAACGATTTCCTAGATAGTAGTTTTATTAAAAAACAATTTTCTGTTTTTTAAAAGTTTACTTGTGTTAATTGGAAAGTGGCTTCTTAGCCGGCACATAGATAGCTGCTGTTCTCTAGTCGGCAGTGAGAGTACCTTGGGCTAAACAATGGGCCAGCGTTGTGATTAGAGACCGCTTTGAGGCATTCTCTGAACAGCCACTGTATCTTAGAATTCCTCCAGATTATCCTACATGTCTGAATTTGGGTTGTCTATTGGTAGGTCTGCAGCTGTAGGCAGATCTGTCTTCTGTGTATCTTTTCCCCTACACCTAAAATAGTCTGCATTATTTGTTATTTAACACATTGGTCTTTTTCTACAGATGGAGAAGATGGAAATTTGTATGAATGTTATCAGTTGAGTTTCTTTCATGGACCACACTTTGAGTGCCCTATAACTTCATATGTTATTTTGCTTCAGAAAGGTAGATCATAGGTCAAAGCATTTCTTCCAAAAAGTACACTCAACAAGGCATTCAGAAGTCAGCTCAAGTTCTGGATATGGCAGGGGTGGGTGGAGAGGAGAGGAGGGGCTTTCGGTATCACAGCACCAAATTAAATGGCTTCTTTTTTGATTCTGTGTGGCTTGGGCATGGAATGTAGCTATAGACATAATGTAGAACTAAATACACACCATACATAAACCTCTCTCAGAATTTTTTCCAAGCTTAATAAATGACCTAGTACAGTTTGTCCTGGCCCTCTGTATCTGGGTCTTGCACACCTGTGGATTCAACTAACTCTGGATGAAAAATATTTGAGGAAAAAAAAGTGTCTGTACTCAACATGTATGGACTTTTTGCTTGTCATTATTCCCTAAACAATACAGTGTAACAACTATTTACATGCCATTTACATTGTAATCTAGAGATGATTTAAAGTATACAGGAAGATATGCGTAGGTTATATGCAAATACAATGCCATTTAATATCAGGGACTTGAGCATGGAGGATTTTGGCATCTGAAGGAGGTCCTGGAACCAATCCCCCATGTATACTGAGAAAAAAATCCATGTAGAAAGTGCTCTGGTGATTGCTTGAGTCTGGGAGGCAGAGTTTGCAGTGAGCCAAGATTGCACCACTCCATTCCAGGGTGACAGAGTGAGACCCTGCCTCAAACAAACAAACAAAACAAAACAAAAAGAAAAGAAAAAAAGTGCTCTGTAATTATTATTACCATCATTATTATTATATTATTTTTGATAGATTTTTTTAAAGCTACATCATTTTTGACTGGTGATAGGAATGGTAGTTGAAATGAGCCTCTAATAAAGGACATAATTTATTAAATAGTTGTGAATATTTTTTGTGCATCCACCATTTGGCAGGTGTTGTGCTTAGCACTAAGGATATAGACTTAAATAGAAACATCTCTGTAAAAGAGAAGATTTGCTAAAATCATTGTCCAATGTGGTAAATAGCATTAGATATTCAAATAATATGCTAAAGAAGAGGAAGCAGATCTCCTCTGTACAAAAGTGACATTTCCTTGAGTCCTTAGTGAGCCATTCACCCTCACTGTTAATTTCTCACACTGGTAAGATAGTTTGCCAAGCTTAGTGTGCAACATGTCATCACAAAATTAGTTTTTTCTCTACCTGTAATGAACTATGTATGCCTTTGGAGAATCAGAATATTGGCATATATCTTATTAACACTAATGAGCAAACTCACCTGGACTCTATATTTTAGAAAACTATGTTA